>NC_069723.1:12017634-12322634 GCF_027358585.1 Pangasianodon hypophthalmus | reverse complement strand
CACTCTTTGGTCAGCCGCGCTGCTTCTCAAACCTTGTTCGCCATTAAATATTACAACATACTGGACGGAGAGGATAGAGTGTGATAAAGCCTAGCTACGTTGCACAGACCGAAAAGAAAAAAATGCCTGGATGGAGATAATGTTACAGCGGAGTTGGAGGAGTTTCACACCAGCGCTCCACTTGTCTCAGTTCCTTGGATCAGCTTACCTACTGCTGCCACATTCAATAGCCCAGTCCAAGTACCCTGCCTCCTGTGCTGTATAATTACTTATTCATCGAATGATGGAGGGAGGGCTGCTTGTGAATGGTAGGCCTTGTCAGAGGCAGCACAGGAAACAGCTGACACAAGAGTATCCGTTACACGAACCCTGCCACAGTTTCGGCCCCTCTCGCCACCGGGCAGCAAAGAAACACCCCTGGTATGCAGATAACAGCCTCCGTTGGCTGGACCTGCCGCCATGGACACATTCAAGCTGCATTCTTTCACCATGGGGGCCCTGATATCATCTCGGAGCTCTCCCTCGGCTCAATCCAGTCCTTGCTATCAAACACTGCCCAGCCTTGTGCGGGAGCGTCAACCTTAGCATGTCGTCTCAGCTGGGGTCACCTGGGGGCAAGATGAACTGAACAGCTCACTGCTCTACAGCAAAAAGCAGCATACGGTTGAGAGAATTTGATGCATCAAAGATGGACTTTTTTCAAGGAAGTGGTTCATTTGGAAAAAATAAAATGATAGTAAAGCAAACACATTACAACCTAAAGAGATAACACCATCTATCATCTAAATATATACTGTATTTGTTCAGACTAGTCCAAAATGCAAACTGCATGCATCATAGTTTCCCGTATATGACTCTAAATGTCTATTATTCTAAAGAAAAGACATAAAGGACCATAAAGGATTCTAAAGAATCAGATTTAAAGAAAGGTTTTGAGCCGAAAAATAAAAATGATAATGGGCTCGTTCAGCCAAACAGTACATTCACTGTGTTTTTCTGGAGAGGTGCAAGGCGAGCCCTGTGTCCTGTTAGAGCTCTGTGTTTGAGATCCTAAGGTAGATTGTCCTCACCCCACAATGACTCTGTGATGGAATGTGCAGGCCTGCATTTCAACAGGTGAGCTCTGAGAGCTTGACACTCAAGTCCCCCCCTCTCCAAAAACTCCTTCAGTAAGGGACATTGAAAAGAAAAGACAGACAGAGTGAGAAAAACAGCCTTCATAAAAAGTCTTCACGGGTCTTCACTCCCCCATCACGGCTGCCCCGGAGCCCTTAGCGCTCCCCCCAGCCAACCTATCTCTAGAGACACAAAGCACCTGTTTATCCCTTGAGCGCAGTAACCAGCGAGTGAACCCCATTCAATATTTATCCCGGGCTTTCACAGTTCACTGCCAACCAAGGCAAACCTCTTAATTAAACTGGAGCTTGCTTCAAAGGGCCCATTGAAGATGTCAGTCAGCACTGGTACGGGCTACGCACGGTGTCAGATGAGGAATGGAAACCCAAAGCAAACCCCGCCCCCTTTAACCCACCCACCAGGGCTAGGCCTACACCTTCTGTAACAGTCCACCAATCTCTAGGAAAGTCTAACACAAGTCACTCAGGTCCTCATTCTAACTACTGTACACGCAACACGTTCTCCTGTGTCCCAGACAAACACCAACACAGACCTTCTAATGGTAAAGCATCATGTTTTCTGAGGAGCTATACATACAGAGAAAAAAAATGCTGAGGGCTTTAGACTCAAAGGTCATGGCTATAGTTGCCATACTGCTTTTTTTTCCCCCAAAAAGAGTCAAATTACTGATTCCAGGCATTGAAAACTAAGAGTCAACCCCAAAACTTTGGAGTTGATTTAACACACTGAAAATTATTTGCCTCGCACAAACACTGATAGCAAAATTAATCCAGTATTGTATCAGTTAGCTAGACAGCCAGTGGGTATTTATACTGTCTTTATTTTACATCTGTCTAGTCAGAAGAAAGTGCAGTTCCAGTAAAAGAAAAAATGCACAGAATACCATTACCTTGTGTTAGACTGGGTGTCTCATTTGCTTGACATAATATTTTCATGTTGTGACAGATTTCGTGATGTGAATGTGAAGCATGTTGCGTTTTAGTTACTGAGCTGTTATTTAATTAGGCCTAGTTAAAGATTCTGTAGCAGTATTATTTAATTGAAATGCTAAAGAAATATTTTTAACTAAATTTTTTTATTGAATTTAAAATAATCCAATTAGTTAATAAAAATATATCAATAGATTATCAAAGTAATTGTTAGGTGCAGCCCTACTATTATTAAAGTGGAGAAACATTTAAAGACTGATTGTTCTTTAAAATTCTATGAAAATGTGAGATCACAGACAAAGAACTAATTCGGGCCATCTGACTTGTAAACTTTTACTTTAAAAACAAAAGGCCTATGTCTCCAACAGACCTGCCTATATCACCAACAACACAAAGCACTAAGAAAAAAGGGTTTTGTGTCCAGATTCTGGTTGAAGAGCAATCATATGTATGCAGTTGTTTGGGTGAGGAGATTTTAAAAGCTTTCAAAGAACTGTACCTAGAATTCTGCCATCATAATAAATTCTCTGCTGCCACCCAGTGGTCAAATGTCAAGCCACCGAAACAAAATCCATGCTCAAAGGGTGGAACAATGTACAAAATGTCCAGCTCCTTACTGCATGACTATTTGTAAAAGACTTAAATGAATATGAATGCTTAAGAATCTTCACACTTCAGTTTTGTGAACATTTTCAGGAGGTCGAGAACTACAAAGTTATGATGAAGTGAGATATATGATGGGAAAACATACACAGTTTAATTCCTTTCCATTTTCAATATGATACAGATATAAGTTGTGTTTCATCCAACACTGCACTCATAGTAATCAAGCCTGCTTTCTGCAAGCTCCTGTTTTTAAGTTATATAAAATGTCACAAGAATGATGGGGAAATGCTTTAAGATTATTTACATGTCAAAACCTGTTGCATCACGTTGATGGATTGGAAAATAGTGATCCAGAGCTTCAGGCCAAGAACATCATCACTATCAATACTTTGCATTGGATTAGCTCATCACTCATTATGGGAATAGTGTTTATGATCATTTTTATCCAGTTTTAACTTAAAAGTTGTCGGAGCAACAAAAAAAAAAGCTGTGAACTGCTCTTGCACTGACATGCAACAGCTAAATCTTCAGACACTGTTAAGGTAAGCACTGCACTAGGGCTCAAAGATGAAATACTTTCCATATACTCACACAGCATTCAGCCGGTGGCAGGCTGCCTTCAGCTTTGGCTTGACTGCTCAACTCCACAGTCCAGTTCTGAGTCCCAGGATCAGCCCTTTCCACTTCCTCATCATCATCGAACACCATGCCTTGTTCAAGACATCTTCGCTTCCTGCTCTGCTGAACACCACATGACTGTCAAATTACAGGTCAGCTTATGTGCATTTTTAGTGCTCAAAATGAACAGTGTCTTGACATACTGGTGAAGTCCTCAGAGGTCAGACTTAATATTAAGTTTATGGATTATAGGTTCTTGTGTTGTGAGAAGCCCTCAATAACGTGCTGTAAATCACAGATCTTCAAAAGCACCCTGAATAGTACTGTAGTGCCTCACTGAACGAGTGCAAAACATGAGCAAATACAGTATAATGATTTAAAAAATGCATAACAGGCTAATGTACATCAGGTAATAGCTATTGCTGGACCATGCTGTGATTTATGAGAGGTAAAAGAGTGGAGATGAAGAGGGCCGAGTCCACCACCAAAATTACCAGCACTGAAATAGCATTAGTATTATTAGCATTAGCATTAATGCTAGTCTAACTGCCAATTTCTGTGCAGAAAACAGTTTTTGTATTGGGGATTGAGTTAAGTTTGTTTCAGGGTGATTAAAGCTGCACACCACAATCCACAAAAAAAATAGCTAAGATCTAAATATTTACAGTCCTACCTTCTGATCAGCAGCAGGTGCCCGAATCCGCTTCTTATCGGGCTTAAAGTCTTCATCATTTGATTCTCCCTGTGTAGTGAAGGAAGCCTGAAATTTCTCAGAAAGCCTGGATGACAGAGTGGATCTCTTGGCTTGATTTTCCTCTGCTGTTAGTGAGAAGAAAACACATGACTTTCAACCTATCGTGTCTATCACTCAGGTAATGTAAAGGTAGACCAGAGATTGAGGTACTGATTCCTAAGAGTGCTAACCTCTCGGAGGTGTGGTGGCTTGGGCAGCAGGATCTTGTCCAGTAAGGTCAATCACAGCTGGTTTGGACGCTGTAGTGCTGAAGGAAGTGGATGAGCAACGAGCTCTGCTGTGGCACACACACTGACATGGGGTAGTAACGTAGGGCTTTTTTACATCACATGAAGGGCTTCCTCCCTCCTGGTCAGATTTAGCTTAGAGAGGAATAGAGAGGATACATAAGACAGAAAATAACATCCCAATGCCTTTTTATTTTTCTCTCTTTATGGCCAATAAGATCAATTTAATTAATAAATATATTTTAAAGCGCCTTCAAATTAACCTCCCCCCCTTCAAACTCACTTCAAGTGCCCGTAACTATTTTAAAGAAGTGAGTTACATAGCTTGGTATCAAAATCGGGCCGTTTTCTTCAGATATGAAGATATAAAACGTTTGTAATAGTCTATTATAAACTATCGAGGAAGATTGTAGAATGTCTCACATCAGCAGCTGAGGTTCTTAAGATATAATCAAATTGCTCTGCAATCACATTTTTGTTATTATTATTATTATTATTATTATTGTCACATAACACAGTTATATTTAGTAATATTTTCTCGACTAAACTGCTTTCAGCAAGTCCTGAAAATTTTGTGCAAAATTGTATATTATTTATTTACATATTTTTGTTATATTGTATTTCTGACTGTTCACTGAACTCTTTGTGTAGTTAAGTAACGTTTACATATTTATTAAAGTCTTAAAAATCAGATGGTAATGTAACGTACACAGATGTTATGTCCAGATAAAGGCATATGGATGTCTGTTATTGCATTACTCTTATGCATAACTGTTACAGGTAAAAAACACTTTCCAGGAACATTAGGAGTGAAATGAGAATACACCCTCGATGGGATGCCAGTCCATCGCAGGGCACCATGCATATACATGTTCACACCTATTGGAAATTTAGAGTCGCCAATCTGCCTACCAGCATGCATTTTGGGTGGTGGGTGGAAACTGGGGACCGTGGAGCTATGAGACGGCAACTTTACTCTCCGCATCACTGTGCTGTCCAATAACAATTGTTTGCATGCCAACATTTTGTCAGACAAAAAGCCACATTTGTGACAGGCCTTATTGTGCAGCACTAAATCATACCGTACTGCGCGTGCTGCCATGCCAAGGCTGAGCAGAGCAGCGCGAGGCTCTTCCCACTGCCAGTAGGGCTTTCCAGTAAGCAGTGCTGCCCATGGTTCAGGCCACGGACAATCTGAGTGAGAAACAAATATGGTGTCAGGTTATTAGGACATAGGCTCAAAGGATACAGAACAGGGAAAGACCACAGTTCTCTGATCAAAAGATGGAACAACATCCAGATGAACATACACTCACTGAGGACTTTATTAGGAACATCTGTACACCTACACATTCATGCAATTAACAAATCAGCCAATCATGTGGCAGCAGGGCATTGCATAAAATCATACGGATACGGGCCAGCAGCTTCGGGTAATGTTCACATCAACCATCAAAATGGGGGAAAAAATGTGATCTCAGTCATTTTGACTATGGCATGATTGTTGGTGCCAGAAGGGTTGGTTTAATTATTCCTATAACTTTCACGAACAACAATCTCTAGTTTACTCAGAATGGTCCAATTAAAAAAAAATAATAACAAAAAAAAAAAACATCCAGTGAGTGGCAGTTCTGCAAACGGAAATGCCTTGTTGATGAGAGAGGTCAACGGAGAATGGCCAGACTGGTTTGAGCTGGCAGAAAGACTACAATAGCTCAGATAACCACTCTGTACAATTGTGGTGAGCAGAAAAGCATCTCAGATTGCACAACACGTTGAACCCTGAGGCAGATGGGCTACAATAGCAGAAGACCACATTAGGTTCCACTTCTGTCAGCCAAGAACATAAAGCTGAGGCAACAGTGGACACAAGCTCAAAGAAACTGGACAGCTGAAGACTGGAAAAACGTCACCTGGTCTGACGAATCTCAATTTCTAATGAGTCACAAAGCAAAAGTCGCCTCAAACTGGTTTAATGAACATGACAATGAGTTCAATGTTCTTCATTGGCCTTCCCAGTCACCGGATCTGAATCTAATAGAAAACCTTTGGGATGTGATAGACCCGGAAATAAGCAGCATGAAAGCGCACCGGAAAAATCTGCAGGAATTGCGTGATTTAATCAAGTCAACAGGGACCAGAATTTCAAAGGAATGTTTCCAGCATCTCGTGGAATCCATACCGTGAAGAATTGAGGTTGTTTTGAGAGCAAAGTTAGGCCCTACCCAATATTAGTATATTGTTCCTAATAAAGTGCTCTGTGAGTGTATATTCAGCTCTTTAATGTGTCGTGAAACTTACAGAGTTCATCATGGCAAGTTGAGAGGGATATGCTTTGCAGGGGAAGTTTATCTTCACTCCTCCTATGGTGTACTCTACTGTCTCCGCAGCCATGCTGAGTGTGTGCGCGCGTAGCTACTGTGGGACACTGCAAATACAAATAATTTATTAATATGTGGCTACAATTTAGCAATACAAGGGAATGAGATAATTAATGCTGCCACATATTAATAAGATGTGATCATTCTGTTATGCCCGTATGTACAGGGTCTTACGGAAACCACCACAAGTTTGAGGACAGGGTTAAGACTAGAGAAGTTTATATACACAATTTATTATTAATTACTGTACATAATATCTTTCATAGAATACAATGATCATTTTGAATTTTTGAAGTTTGTCAATTAATAAAGATTTCCATATATTTCCAATAATATATTCCATATATTACTGTGTCTAATATGTAATATTAAAAATAATCAACATCTCTGTTGTATAATTAACAATAACTAGATAAAATAGATGATATATTAATGGTAAGTCGTAGCCACGCATTATCGTGACGTAAGAATGTAACTATAAATGGCAGCTTCCCAAATGGCTGACTGCTCCCTCTGTAGGGCCACTACACGAGGAAAGAGATAATAACAGCTTCGCCCTATATAGTGCACTTCATGCACAACAACGGAGTCATTCTTGATTCAACCACTTGAAGAGTGAGTTTTGTAGATTACATGCATACAGTTTAACTAGAACTGATCTGTAATTTAGGTGTCTGCAGTCAACGCGTCATCAACACCATGACGATTTCAGTTTGTTAAAACCGATGCTAGCTCGCTAAATCAGCTGCATTAGCAAACACAATATCTAACATATACCGTTCAGTGGTGTGGGACTACACACATTTAACATATAACAATGACAACAGAGACCCTCTTTTACCTTTGTGCCTACTTTAAAAGACAGTGCATTCAGTCAGATTGATCCGATAGCGAACACACTGCGCTCTGATAACACATCCAAACTGAAACTGAAATTCCCGCCACACAAAGAACACTGCCCGACTTCCGGTTACCGACCAATGTCTGTTCTACAAAACAAATGCACATATACTTCCGGTACGCGATGCGTTAACAATCAGTGAAACGGTGTGAATTTTGCAACTTTAGTTTTTCCAGGACGAGTGAAACAGAGTCCCTTCAAAATAAAAGTTACACTTACCAAAATTAAACTTTCAGTTCTATGCTCAGGGTAATTCTTCAGTGATGATCAGTGTTTCTATTTTTTTTTTAAATAAATTGCATTCTTTCATGAATGACTTTGTATTATATTCAGTTATATCAGCTTTGTATTATATTCAATTTGTATTATATTCAGTTAGTGAACTGTTAACTATAAATACACATCAGGATCTTATTTACAAAACTTAAGCAACAGAATGTTAGGGACAGAATGTTACTCTAAAAAGCTCAGTGTGTGTGTGCTCATGGAAATGTGGACAGCCGACATGTGTTCAGTGCAAAACTCTACTGAAAATCCAGCTTGGTCTGACCAGCTACCAGCTGCCAAAACACAGGCCAAGCTGCTTACCCAGCTAATAATTATTGGTTCCCAGAATGTTCTGGGAACATTTGTTTTTGGTTCCTGAAAAATTCTGAGAAGAAATCTTTTTTTAGCTCCTGTATGGTTTTCCAGGAATATAACATCCCATTGCTGTTGTGTATTATGGTTCAGAGAATGTTTCCAGAACTTTTAAATAGTCTTACAGTAGCCCGCTATGGTTCAGAGAAGGTTCCCCTAACATTCTGGTAGACATTATTTGAACCTTGCGGTAACCCTGGGTTCAGATAATGTTCCTCTAATGTTCTGTTAACATTTAAATTATTTTAACCGTTCAGGAAACTTGCACTAACCTGCTATGTTTTGGAGAATGTTCCCCTAACATTTTGGTAACATTTACATCATTTGAACTTCTCATAAACCATGTATTAAGCTGGGATTGTTCAGAGAACATAACCCTAACATTTTGGAAACCATTAGATTATTTGTACCTAGGGCTCCTGAGCACCCTATCATCAGGAGGTCATAAGTTCAAATCCTGACAATACCACAGCAATCTGTGACCATGGAGCAAAACTGGCCCTGCACTGTGGGTGGGTATGATGGCATGCTCTCTCTCCCATCAATCACAGTGACAGTAACCAACTGTGGGCTGTGAGCTCATAGTGCTTTTCTCTGAGTGTGTTACAATGCCCTGTGACACAGCATATGCAGAAGTTAGGGAAGATGCTGACATCACGTGTCTTGGAGGAAGCACAGGTTAGCCTTCACCTTTCCCATGTGGTAGCTGTTGTATGATAGGGGTGCGCTGGCTGGTGGGTTGGAATTGGCAGGTAACTAAATTGGGAAGAAAATGGGGGCAGGGGAGCATCACTTCAAATAAATACAAAAAGTATGTGAACCTTGCAACACTCTTGCTGTAACCCTGGAATGATTTGAAGAACCTTGGCCTAGGGTTCTGGTTACATTCAAATTGTTTGAACCTCTGAAGAACCTTTCACTAAGCTGGGATGGTTTGTTCCAATAAGGTTCTGGTAATCTTTAAATTATTTGAAACTCTCAGGAACCTTGCACTAATTCAGGATGGTTCAGAGAATGTTCCCTGAACATTCTGATAACCTTTAAATTTTTTAACCCTCTGAGAAACTTTATACTACCCAGGAATCATACAGAGAGTATTGCCCTAACCCTCTGGTAACCTTTAAATTTGAACATCACAGGAATCTTGCAATAAGCCGAGATTATTCAGAGAATGGGGAACATTCTCTGAATCATGACTATACAAACTTGCTACTACAATGCCATGAAAAAGTATTTGCCACTTCCTGCTTTCTTCCTGATTTCTTCTATGTTTGCATATTAGTTACCCTTGTTTCAGATCTTCAAACAAAATTTAATACAAGACAAAAACAACTTGAGTAAACACAGAATTCTGTTTTTAAATGATCATTTCATTTTTTGAAGTAAAAAAGGTATCCAACACCAGCTGGCCCTCTGTGAAAAAGTAACTGCCCCTTAGTTACTCAATCAGTCAGTTAATAAAATTTACTTGGTAATTGGGTTAAATATGACTAGCCAAACCCAGGCTTGATTACTGCCAGCCCTGTTGAATCTAATCAAGGTTTAGTGCATATTGGCACAATCAAAAGAAATTCCAGAAGAGATGAGAAAGTAAGCTATTGAAATACATCAGTATGGAAAGGTGTACAAAGCTATTCCTTAGGCATATTCCTTGGCTCTGGGACTCCAGCAAATCACAGTGAGAGCCATGAGCTTCGCTCCCCTTGATGTCCCCAGCGGTTCCTGTTATCTTACACAACTTGTGTAAAAAGTGAGGCAAACAGAGTATAAATTCAGTCAGAGTTTATTACATGACAAAAATGAAGCATGTAGCAAGTATTTTCAAAGATTTTCAGAGGTTCCCTTTGTTGTTACATGTAATTATGTAGTGTGAAACAGAGCAAAATCATTGCCTAAGAAACATTACCGTGTATTATTCATCATTTAATGATTGGTACACCCTAGAACACCATACCTGCAACTCACACGTGAGCAGGAGTATGAAGGAGAAAACTAATTAGATGTTTTTAGGAAGGAACCATGTGCTGTAAAGACCTTGAGTAACCCCTGTGATTATCGCCCTGCAAATCTCACTGCAGAGAACAAAGATGAAGTTCATACAAGTTCAAAACGCATACACACGCTAGCTCCTACATAAATAACAGTTTGTCATAAGCTGACCCCGTATGCAAATCCTTCAGAACCCCTTTTACATAACACTATCATTCTTAACCCTGGTATTCATTAACTTGACATGTTCTTCAGAAGGTTTGGTAGAGCAGAGACCACATACGAGGATGGTAGTGAGAAGTATGCAACACAGAATGACAAGATTCAATACTATTACAGTGACAACAACAAAGACCAACATGACCCTTTCAAACAGACTCAGTGGGGTTACAAGCACAGTCTGGGTCATTAAAACTAGTAAGATCAAAACTCCAGTAGGTGATTAAACTGGTCATCATGACATAGCAAAGTTACTACCCTTATTACCCTTACTACCTTACCATTACAAAACATCAACAATAAAAACATAAGTCACAATGAATAAGACAAAAAAAAAGGAATGAATAAGACAAAATGTAAATGTAAATATGGAAATGATTATGAGAAAAATGCATCAGTAAATGAACTATTATACAGCAGTGAAGTGAAGTGAAGTGAAGTGACTTGTGGCCAAGTATGGTGACCCATACTCGGAATTTGTGCTCTGCATTTAACCCATCCAAGTGCACACACACAGTAGTGAACACACACCCGGAGCAGTGGGCAGCCTTTTTTGCTGCGGCGCCCAGGGAGCAGTTGGGGGTTCGGTGCCTTGCTCAAGGGTCTCACCTCAGTCGTGGTACTGAGGGTGGGAGAGAGCGCTGGTCATTCACTCCCCCCACCTACAATCCCTGCTGGACCTGAGACTCGAACCTACGACCTTCAGGTTCACCTTCGGGTTACAAGTTACAAGGCCGAGCCTCTAACCATTAGGCCACGACTGGTTTATTTACAATGAAGTGATCTTGATCTTATTAAATCTGCTCCAGAATCTCTCTCTTCTGCCCCTCGTGGCTTTACAGAAAGGCTGTTGGACAGAGAGACTAGCACGTCATCTGACTGCCTTTATTACCTGGATATTGTTTAGCCAGAGTTTTTATCAGCTGAGACTGCTGTCCTGCATGAGTTCAGGTGGACTCCTTCATTTGTCCAGAAGGGAAGCCTTTCAGTGAGCAAACTGCCAGTTTGTTGAACCAAAGGCAGTCAAACCAGCCAGGCTGCACCTACTGTGTATAAACAGTGTAGAGTGACAAAACGAAAGAAACACTCAAACATTAATTTAATAAAATACATTACAGACTCCAAAAGGAAGATGCAACGTCAGTATTTGCATCACCTCAGACAGACTGGACAACTGCTTAATCACCAACCTGACAAAGATTTTTTTTTGTTACTAGCATTTGAAAGAAGTTTAAATATGAGATAAGTGTAATCACCTGGTTCTGCCAGGCTTAAGTTCCACTAGCAGGGATGTTAGAGTTGTCAGAATGACTGAATAAGACCCATCATAATGGGTGGCTAATGACCCAAAGATACCAGTTTTCTCAGTTACTACCTTCTCTCCAGCTTGTACTGGGGCAGGCACAGAAACCTTTCGATCCTGGGCAGATTGGACGCTCAAAGCTGAAAAATGAACATCTTTCAGGGACTCAACTAATAAATATCAAAGTTCATTTTGTATGTTGCTGTGGCCAGTAATTTTGCGAAAAAAGACGTAGTTGGCAGGAAATTTATAAAATAAAATATCAAAAATGATTAACTGATGAGAAATCTGGGTGCCTTGAGAGGTTACATGATGTGGCCATAATGAAGATTTTTATATGTGCATTCAATTGATTGTGCAGATGCTCATGGTACATTCGGCTGTTTGAAAGTTGCTCTAAAGAAAGAATCAGACTTGAGGAGGGCCATGATTATTTTTCCTGAGGTCTGAGCTGAGTTGCTTGGACTTTCCCATGGTATGAAGGCAAAAGGCACTTACTCTAAAAGTAGGCACTTAAATATAGCCACAACTGCACTCCAAATTAACTCTATTATGACAATTGGTCAATCAGGAGATTTTGGTCATGACATCATTTTCTGGAATCTTTAATCAGAAGACTGGAATTCTGTTACACTGAATTAAAGCTGAAATAAATCAATCTCTAATCAAATGTTTTAAAATTACCTTCGATGTGAACAAAGTAGTGGCCCTAACTGACTTGCCAAAAGAAATGTATGGTAACATGAGATGTGTGGAGTGAAAAACTGAGACTGAGTATCTTTAACCTAGGTGCATGCAAACTTTCTGTACATCACCACTACTAATGTCAGTATTTAAAAGTGAAATAAATGGAAAAATTACTGAATGTCACCGGAGACCTGTGTATAGCTGTGAACCAGTATATTACTGTGCAAATTTAAATAAATGAGATTAATATTTGAATAGTTGTATTAGGTTCATAAAATAAATCTGTACTTGAGGTGGTCAGTGGATTTTATTTTACAGTTAAAAGGACTCCGACTTCAAAATCTTTGAGAAATCCTGCACTAGCTGAGTGGGTTTACAATTTTGTTTCATTGCTTTGGTTTTTATTGCACTCCTCACTATGTTCTGCGTACAGCTGAGGAATTGCGGTCAGAAAAAACTCTTCAAAAATTGATTAAACCCCTAGTTTTCGATTGAAAGAAATCAGTGATGGCTTTCCAGGGCTTACTTGTTTTCTCATAAAGATTGCCTTCATCACACATAAAACCAAATACACTATATAACTATTATACCTACAAAATACAAAAAGTTTTTTTTAAAATGTAGAGTTAAACCAAATGCACAATGACATTCTATTATCCATACTTAGATTTTGAAAAGTAGTGTCTTGTCAGAATTTAATGATTTTCTGCAAAAAAAGTAATTTTTTCTGATTGTAGGAATTTACAGACATAAAACCAAAGGCACTACATGACATTTCTTTATCTGTATTACCTACAGCAACTAGATTTGTTTTACTGAATGTTTAACACTTTCTTTCAATAGAATATTAAATTTTCCTTTAAAAATATTTTAAACTGCACTGCCTTCATATAATATATGACATATTTATATTAATATTTGCTGTTTGTTGTTGTTGTTGTTGTTGTTCTTCTTCTTCTTCTTCTTCTTCTTCTTCTTCGCCTAAGACGAGTGTCGCAAAGATGTATTGTTCATTACCGCCACCTAGTGATGTGACGCTGGACCGTGTCGCGAGTCAATCTGTATCGCGCATGCGCATTGCAAATTATGCGGCGACGCGGTTCGTGAAAAGCCCCCTGATCTGTACTGCGCATGCGTAAGGATTTCGGCGCGAGTAAGTTTAAAACATACGAATTAGACCCCTGCAATATGCAAAATGTATAAATCTTTATAAAACTATTATAAAAGGCATAACGTTAAAAAGTCTCTTAGTCTAGTATGATAGAGTATGGTGGCTTCCTATATTTTTTTGTTATGTAATTACAACATATCAAAATTTCCAATTAAGCTATCTTAATTTCCATAAACAAATAATTTTAGTTTTAATCGTTTTAATTTTAGTTGGAATAACCAAGATAATTAATATAAAAGGACTGGTTTCATAACAATATTTTATTAGTTGCTTTACAATGCATACATTGTGAAACTTCAGTATCCACATTTATTTTTCTTTCTCCTTCACTGTTCATTTTTTTTCTGTACAACAATGGTACTACAACAACAAGGTCCAATAATCTTCAACAGTTACATGTCAAATATAATTTATGACAAAATATGAACTTTGTTAACAACTATATATATATATATATATATATATATATATATACATATATATATATATATACATATATATATATATATACATATATATATATATATATATATATATATATATATATATATATATATATATATATATATAGAGGGAGAGAGAGAGAGAGCCACAAGCAGCAGTCTTGCCAAGCACCCTTTGCAAATAGTGCCCCTAATGGCTAGTTATTACCAAGTTGCATAGAACACTAAAGCAACCATAGATTAACATACTGTTAAAGTTTTGTGACGTATCTCGATGCTAACACTGTGAAGTGCTTACTGCAAGCTAACTGGCCGACGGCAGCTATGTTTTTGAAGTAACCAGGTAGATTAGTACAACGATGCAATACACCAAATTTCAGCATGATTGGACTTAGAGGGCCTGAGAAACAGTTATAGGAACCTAACCCTGCCCCCTGTAGATATCCACACCACAATTTTGACAGACGGCCTCAGCATTTATTCCTGAATAAGGCTTTCAGCCTCATGCGAATCACTGTAAAATGCCATGTATTGTAGCTGTTTGAGTGAATTAAGCTCTACCTTGCAATATTTGAGTGGCCTGTGGTGGCCTTGTTATTTACTAACCTCAACATTTTTTGTTATTTATTGACTTTCAGACACTGCCAAGTAATTTTAACCAATTTTGCAAAAATCCTAGGACTAGTTCACAGAAGTAGGTTTTGCATATATTAGGAAAATGATCAAATTATCATATATTTTAGGTGTCTGTGTTACAACTGCAAAATGGCAACATAAGCCACAGATTCAGCAGAAAAAAAATCACAGTACACTATTTTACAAGAGATGTTTCTTTTTACATACATAAACATAAATAGTGCCCCCTTATGACAAGGTTGGTGGTGATAGCACAGTGACAACCCTCTTTAATAGCTGTTTGAGTAAATTAAGCTCTACCATGCAATGATTGGCATGGGGCAGCCATGTCATTTACAAATCTCAACATCTTTTTGATAATCATTGAGGTTCAGACTTGAGTGAACATGTGGCAAAAGGTCCTAGGACTAGTTCACGTAAGTAGATTCTGCATATTACACAAATACATTTGAGTGGATGGAGCTCTGGTCCAAAAAACAAATTTTTATGGTGTAAGAAAACAAATAACAGGAAAAAAAAAAAGAAGTTTCACTGTACACCTTATTTAACAAGAGATACGCTTGTTTTCACATGCAAAAAACATGAATAGTGTCCCCGGTGGTCAGTTCGAGTGAGATCGTCTCACTTACTCCTGGGTTCCTAGTGGAACCTACCATTCAAATTTAACAAGTTTAACCCTGTTATATTCCTGTTGAAACCTGGTTCTGCTTCTCTAGATTTGATTAGCTTGAGGTGGCCATATTGTTTACAAATGTTGACCTGTTTTGATAATTATGGAGGGTAAACTCTCCCTAGTAGTTTGACATCAGCTTTGGGAACATAGGAACTTAGTTTGCAAAAGTAGGTTCTGCATGTTATGCAAATTAGCTAAAAATCTGAGTGGGTGGAGCTAAATTGTTCTTGAGACTTTTTTTGTTTGGGAGATCCCAAGGAATCAGTAGGATTTAAGGTTCATGAGATATTGGCCAAAATGTAAAACCATGCACTACAGTGCCACCATTGGGCCGATCAGAGAGAGGAGGAGGACGAGGACGAGGAGGAGAAAGAAGAAGAAGAAGAAGTAGAAAATGAAGAAGAAAAACATGAAAAAAACCAATAGGATCCCATCACCTTCAGTGCTTGGACCCCTAAGAAAGTGAAAAAAAAATTTCTAAAGAAAACAAGAAGGTTCCAAGCTATGTGTTGGGCCCAATAATAATAACTTTTTTTTTTTTTTTTTTTTTTTTTTTTTAAAGAAACCTGGCTAATACCACTATGGCAGAATAGCTCCATTTTTAATATATCAACTATCAACTACATTAAAGCAGCAGTGTTAATGTAACAGAGATGCAATGGAGTGAGCAATACATTTGTTTCTAAATAGACATATCACACACAGATAAATCAATCAAATCAATCAGTCAATTAATCATGGTCGATTATATGCCAAATTTCAGCTGGAAATGATCCAATTTTAACTTGGTCCATTAAAAATGACTTCTGTGCTTCAGAAAGGTTCATTAGTCCACAGATGTACCAATTATTTTGGTGGCATAAATAAACACAGAGCAGACAATACAAGAGTTTGTAAATAACAAGTGTTGTGGAAAAAAATGAAGTCTAATGTATTTTATATGATAAGTGTTAACTTTAATTAATGTTAATATTCATAGTATCCACAGGCAAACATGAATGCAGTGGTTGATGTTTTCAGACTAAGAGCTCAACTATAGGCATGCTGTTACTAGTTTCCGTTATACATCAATAAGCCATAACATTAAAACCACTGACAGGAATAACATTGATTAACTTGTTACAATGGCAGCTTTCAAGGGGTGGGATATATTAGACAGCAAGTGAACAGCCAGTTTTTGAAGTTGATCTGTTGGCGGCAGGAAAAATGGGCAAGCTTAAGGATATGAGTGACTTTGACAAGCGCCAAATTGTGATGGCTAGGTGACTGGGTCAGAGTATATCCAAAATGCCAGGTCTTGTGGGGTGTTCCTGGTGTGCAAGGGCGGGTGAACCGGTGACAGGGTCATGGGCGGTCAAGGCTCACTGATGGGCGTGGAGAGCGAAGGCCAGCCTGTCTGGTTGAATCCCACAGAAGAGCTAATAAGAGATAATGCTAAGAGATAATGCTGGCTATGATAGAAAGGTGTCAGAAAACACAGCGCATCGCAGCTTGCTGCGTATTTGGCTGCGTAGCTGCAGACTGGTCAGAGTGCCCATGCTGACCCCTGTCCAAAGCTGAAAGCACCTAGAATGGGCACATGAACATCAGAACTGGACCATGGAGCAATGGAAGAAGGTGCCTGGTCTGATGAATCACGTTTTCTTTAACATCATGTGGACGGCCGGGTGCGTGTGCGTCGCTTACCTGGGGAAAAGATGGCGCAAGGATGCACTATGGGAAGAAGGCAAGCCGGTGGAGGAAGTGTGATGCTCTGGGCAATGTTCTTCTGCCATAACGGCAGTGGCCTCTTTCAGCAAGATAATGTGCCCTGCCACACTGCAAATATTGTACAGGAATGGTTTGAGAACCTGACAGAGTTCAAGGTGTTGACTTGGCCACCAAATTCCCCAGATCTCAGTCTGATTTAGCATTAATGGGAAGTGCTGGACAAACAAGTCCGATCCATAGAGGTCCACTTTGCAACTTACAGGACTTAAAGGATCTACTGCAACGTCTTGGTGCCAGATACCACAGCACACCTTCAGAGGTCTTGTGGAGTCCATGCCTCAACGGGTCAGAGCTGTTTTGTTGGTACAAGTGATACCTACACAATATTAGGCAGGTGGTTTTAATGTTATGGCTGATCGGTATATATAAAGTACACTTTCTTGACCTATATTTATAGGTATATTTATAGTGGATATTTTTAATATAGAATATTGGTATATCCAATGGTTCAATTCAAAACAGACAACTGAGAAGTGCCCTTTAAAGGCTTTTAAGCACTTCAGGTTGGAGTGACAACACAAATGGCTTGCATGGGTGTTTCCACTTCCGAGTTCCCACTGTAGACTACATCAGTTGAATGAACTGTGGCTATAGTTAGATAGCTAATGCCAGATGTTAGCTAGTGGTCATTGTTAGTTAGCTAGATAATGACACTACTGTTAGCTAGTTAGATATATCCTGAACATAGCAGCTCTGCTAAGGAATATATTTCGTGTATTAAGATGAGAGCTGGTCACTCTGGAAAGCTTGTTCTACTTGTATACCACAAAACATTGGGTGGCAAGTCAACACATTTTAATTTAATTTATCAAGTTTTTTTATTTACCTGGTTAAACATAGCAGCACCTTAAGTTGCACATGAAAGTCTCACAGATAGGAAAAAAAAAACAACTTTAAAAAACAATAAACCCAATATAACAAACATTGACCTGGAAATGAGATGCTGGATAATGCTAATACGTATTTAAAACTTCGACTTTGACGTGTATATATTTCTTGCTTGTTTGACGAGGTAAGATCATACATAATGACAAGAGATTAAGATTCCATGCTAGTAGAAACTGTGTGCCTTCTTTGTTCTGTAAAACAAAGTGTATAAAAATACATAGACTATTGAATTGCTCAAAGTAAATTGTCACTCTTTAAAATTGTTCTTTGGAATATGTACATGTCATCTGCGAGGAGAAATATCTTCCCGGAAGATATGCATTCTTCTGTTGAATTTTTCACATGATCCTTCCACTACGACGAATGGAAGACAGCAGGAATTCTTCAACATAAAGTGTCTGAGCCCCAAGTACATACAAGGCCAAAAATGTGTAGGTGATTGGACTGCAGCATTACAAGATTGAACATAAACACTATAGAGAAGGTGATAAGCGACACAGAAATTTGGGGCATTTAACAGATCCTCCATTATTTTACATGACCCAGAAAAAATTGGAACACAACAGGTTTACCACAATATGCCAGATGAAAAGCAGTACACTATATTGCATTGTCATGCCTGCTTTACTCCTAAAATCAATCCATTCTTACATTTTTACCTTCTAACTTTAGAGCCTGGTTCCTCAGTAGCTTATAAGAAGTTAATCTGAGTTTGTGACCATCCATCCCAAGTGTGAGAGCGCGTCAAAAACCACACACAAGACGAATGTTAGCAAACACATACAGTAGCATTTCCGTGCTCCTGTAAGAGACCTTGTACTTTGTTGGACTGCTTCTGATTTTTGCTCCCACGTCTCAGAGATGGACGCTCACTGTACCTCCGACGAGTAGTGCATGAGGAAGCGTGGCTGTGAGGAAGACTACGACGTGCCCTCTTTCCTGCAGGGATGGAGAGATCCTCCAGCATCCGTTTGCCAGTGGGCACTATGTCACTATTCTTGTCAGTATTCAAGCTCTCATCGCTGAGATCTTTGCTAGGAAAGTCAGACTCTGATGATTCAGAATCGCCCGTTCCACTGTCAGCAATTCGTTGGCCCAACGATTCCGGTTCACAACCAGGAGAAGACACATCTGCCTCCTACAAAACAGTTAAACAAATGCATATTGCATATCGGGTTTGTCATTTAGGCCATGATGCATGTCCAATATACATAAAGTCTATTAGAAAGCTTTGTCAGCAGTATCTGACGATGTAATGCTCACTGGTAGTGATACGAACCTTGATGTGTGGAGTGCTGGATGGAGACTCTGTAGTAGTGCATGACTTTGCTCCCTGCAGGTTGTACACAACTTCATATGGGGGCAAAGGTTCAGAAAACGTCCCTATTGGCTCCAAGCAAATGACTATAGCGCTGGTGTTGTCGGCACGAAGCAAGCGCTGACTCCATCTTTGAAGGGCTTGGTTCACCAGCTCCTGAGCACTACAAATATGTTCCCTTGTCTTTTGGCACTTGGTCTGTGGGCACATGTGGAGTACAAAGTCTTTAAGACACATTCCTTCAGTTAAAGAAAAAAAAAAATCTAAAACCTCACAGTATTAATAAAAGTGCATCACAAACAGTCTGCTAATAACCAATCTCACCTTGGCCCTATCGGTCTCCTGACACATGGATACTGCTTCTTGTGGTGAAACCATGTTCCAAAGGCCATCGCTGCCCAGGATGATGTAGCGGTGCCGTTTTAGATCCAACTTGATAACAGCAGTGTCAGGCTCAGGCGAAACTACAAACTCACCACTGTAGAAGTCATAACTCCATAGATCACCTGCATTGCCAAAGCCAGATTGACACAATTAGACTGTACAAATGATGAAGCTTTTCATTGTTATCAGGAATATTAACACTAGGTCAGCAGTTATTCAGCATTACCAAACTCACCTAAAGCTCGAGCTACAGCGAGGAAAGGAATCTGATCAATGACTGTGCTTCTTCTGACTGGTCCATTGTGAGTGAGCCTGGGTCTCTTCCACACCACTCGATTCACCCCAGATTTTTTAATCACACTGAAGCAGATAAGAAAAAAGTCAAAAGGTTTTAGCAACAACGATCCTTGGATTTTTCCTCCATCCAATTCTTACAATAAGCTCAAACTATTTACATCAGTGAAGTAAGAGAGTGCGAGTGTGTGTGTGTGCGACTCACCTCCCTCCCAGTCCCTCGATTCTTTTCCTCTCTTTGGGTAGCTCAGGTTTGTGATCTTGTGTGATTTCTTCTGCTCGAAGCACCTCATCAGCGGGACTGTCCTGCACCCCTAAAACCACAGCCGAGTCTCCAACATGGGCCACATACACACGATCACGGCGAATCACAACAACGCTTGCAGTTGTTCCAGATGTGCTAGGGAGGCCAGTCGCTGTCCTCGGCCATTCCGCTGCAAGGATCATAAGACACATCCCATCATGAATCATGAATTGAAAACATGACTACTTCGAACACTGATCTCTACTTCCTTTACAAGTCATATGCATTGTTAGTTTCTCTGGGTGGTATCTGTAATACAATTCCTCTTCTGTAATAAAATTCTAGCATCCTGGTTTCTTCTGAGCCATACGTTTGAGACATAAACATGATTCTTTTATCATGAATTTATTTACAGAAAAACACAATCATGGTGTTTTGCACATATCTGCACATTCAGAGTGTAAGGCTTTACACAGATGATGTAGCTGCTATCATAATGAACATGTTTAATCAGGATCACACTCTGATTTGCTTTCTTCTTCCTTTTAATGGGCTCCCGGTGAAGACACTATGTACAGAATATAAACCTTAGCAACTAAATTTGGAAAGACTTACAAAGTCTTACATTCTGTGTAAGTATTTAAAAAAGCAAGTGTTGATTCAACAAGTATCTCTTCTGTGATATGCTCTTGATATTGACAAGAAAAACAGTGCACTTTGGTCATGCTTCTAATTGATCAGGTTTGCAGCGTTTTTCTTTTTCCTTTTCTTTTTTCCTTTGCCCTCTGTACAAAACAGACACACTCCGAAGTACATCACACTGAGTATTAAACGATAAAATGCTTCTACAATATGACACCCACCAACATGTTCAAAACATTCGAGATCCAGTGCTTTAGAAATTTTGTGAGTACTGGATCTTCATAGGTAGCACATTTAAGGGACTAACCAGCTTCAATACAGCAAATGTAGCAAGCTGTATAACAGAAGCTGAAGTCAGAAATAACCCCAAACCACACATCATATCCTCATAATTTTCACTTTTTTATATAAAGTTTTGTTCCTTTTGTGTGTTAAATATGCCTAAAGTCTACTTCTAATTATAGTTTTTAACTAGTATTTAATTAAAAGGTAATTACAGTTTCTCTCCTGCCTCCCCATCCTCATGCACTGAGGGTGAGTGTAAAACAGCCCTCAGTCTGTGACTTTATCATGAAATGTTAGTGTAGCTGAGAATGATGAATGCACTGTAGAACGATGCAGCATCATAGCTAGTAGTAGTTTGTTAGCCATAGTTAGTTTAGTCTTCTAACGCAGGAACTGACCACCTTATTTCCTAAAAACCGACTGACTCTGAAATCGTGTTGTTATACTATAATACAGCAAAGCGTGGAAAGGGGGATGTCTGTATTTAGTGGTTATATACAGCCACAATAGATCACAACTTTTCTTTTTTTCTCTAGAGATGGATTCAAACCTTTAATGCTGGCTGAAATCTAGAGGTTCTCATCGTCAGTTTTTTTAAATTGAGGTTTGGCATACATTTCTACAACCACTCATAAATAAGGATAAAAAACATGTACATATAACTCCTTGTTGCCTCACAGCTCCAGGTTGCCTAGTTCGAGCCTCAGCTCAGGTTCCTGTCTGTGTGGAGTTTCTGTGCATGTCCTCAATGTGTCTGTGTGGTTTTCCTCTGGGTTCCTCTTTCCTCCCAAACACATACCAGTAGAAGGATTGACTAGTGAATTGTCACTGGGTGTAAAAGAGTGTGAAGGTTTGCCCTGTGATGGACTGGTTTCTCACTCAGTTCCCGCCTCATACCCAGGGATCCTGGGACAGGTACTTTGTGGTAAACAGATTCTTGAATAACACTTTTGAATGGTGTCGCCAGGTCCATGGATTCCTGTAAAACTGGAAAGCATGTGAATTTCTGCCACATGCTGAGGCTTGAACGTTTTGCATATGTAACAGTCATTATATCAGGCAGAATAGAAAAGCTTGAATTTCTTTCATGCAAACAGTAAATGAATAATCTATTTTGTATATGGACTGCAGTTTAGTTGTACACCTATTAATTGGTTAATTCATTCATATGTGCATTCCTTATTTATGACAATTTAAGTAAATAGTAAAAGACCACTTTAGGACCTTGGTGAAAGAATTGTTTGGGAAAACAGTTCTTAATACTGCGTCATAAAGATATATTATATGACGATACTTTGTAAATTATAACATATATTTGGCAGTGGTAGTCATGGTGTGACTTGGAGTGTCAGATTTTCGATTTTGAGACTAGACTGGTTTGACCATTTAGCTATTTTTGGGATAGTTCTGAAAGGCTGGTTTTGAAACATCTTCACCATCTCTGACCATTTTATTTGTCCTCAACTAATTTTTTATTATGTATTCTTAATGATTCAATTTTAATTCTACACTTTTGGGCATTTCAAGCAACTCTACTTTTATTCTCATTTTTTGACATTATGTTTAGAGTCTCTGTCTCCTTTTTTCTTGTATATATATAAAGAATCATGGATGTCACATTAGCCATTGTTGCTAACTTTCATATATCGGTGCCGCTCAAATTAATGACTTTTGGCTAGATTTGGTGAAAGCCATTTACTGACTTCATTTAAAGAGAGAGAAAGAGAGAGAGACAGACAGAGAGACAGAGAGATAGAGCGAGAGCGAACACTGAGGGCAGACTCAGCACTAATGTGTAAAGCCTGACCGAGTTGTGCTTGTGCAAGCTACAGTAACTCAACATTGTTTGTCCCAAACCGTGTACTTCTTTGTTTTAAACTCTTCTTGGCTATATTTACAGGTAATAAAAACTAGTTATTCCATCCGTCACCTTTTCCCTCATGTCTATTTCCAGTCTACTTACTACTCATTGTTTCTCTTAGAGTATTTTGTAAATATGGACCACAGATGGTATGACTCTATTTTGTAAATACATAAATGGTTTGTTTGTGGTACCATGACCAACAATGACATCTTTCTATAATAAGTTATAACCTATTGTTTTGTGTTCTGTTTTAAAATAAACTAAAACTATTTTATTCTGTTCTATTCCAAGTATCTTCAGAAAACCTTCCTTCTTCTGGTTACACATTTTGACAGGCAAACGATCCTGCCAATTCAATGAATATGCAATGAAGCTCATTTCTGAGCATGCATTAGCTACTTTTCCCTGAAAACTGCTGGCATTCCTGGCTGATCACACAGGACTTGTATTTTTTGACCCATTTTTCAAAACCTGACTGAGAAGTTGAGACAGCACACGTTAGAGAGAAAATCAGGCTGCAACTATTTCCACTTTTTATGTGATCACATTAACAATATCATATTGCTACATTTCTCACTGTTTGTCACTAATGGAAAAAGATTACACTCCTGGGCAAAAAAAAAAAAAAAGGGCCAAGCCAAGAATGGCAAAATATTAAACTTTTAATGGTCTTGACAACAAATAACTGGTCAGGAAATTAGCAAGAATTAAACAAATTGATAAAGTAACTTAGTATTGGATAGCTTTTCCCTTTGATTTCTTTAAACGTTTAAGCCTTGTGGATAAACTTGCAGACAGCTTTTTACAGAAAGAAAGTCAATGTTGTTCCATTCAATGTTGATGGCTTCAAACAGTTGAGTAGTTAAAAAATGTCTCCCAGTTAGTTTGTGTTTAATGTGAGACCAAATATTCTCTATAGGGTTCAAATCTGGGCTCTGACCAGGCCAGAACATGAGCCTGATGGACTTATTCTCAAGCCAGTTTTTGGTGGTCCTTGCAGTGTGGGCAGGAGAATTGTCTTGTTGAAAAATAACATCAGATCATTCCTCTTTAAAAAACAACTTCTCATTTGTGGGAAGCAAGCCTTTCTGCAATATCCTCCTGTATTCCAAAGCATTAAAAGCTCACCAGTACCAGCAGCTGAAAAGGCTCCCCACACCATGACACCTCTTCCTCCATGCTTAACTGTGCTAGAGATGCACAACTATACACTACTGTATTTCTCACCAGATCTTCAAAGACACCTCTTTGGATCATCACCATACAACTCAAATCTTGATTTATCACTCCACACACAATGCTGCTGAACCACTCTGAATCAAACTTTCCATATTCTGCCAAAAACTTCATTCAGTCTTTAATGTTTTTCTGAGACAGCATTGGCTTTTTAACACATCTTCTAGACACAAAACCTGCATTAGATAACCATTAGATAGCCATTTTGGGCATGGCCCCTTTTTTTGCCCAGGAGTATAGAGTTGGCTATAAGTTACAAGTGAAGATAGGTTTTAGAAATTCTTTCAACATGTTGGTCTATTTTCACTTTGGTTATAGGTTTTCTACATTACCCACAATGCCAATCAACTACACATTAACAGTGGTGCCAGTGGGATTTATGCTGCATTTGACTAGAGGTCGTAACTCTTCATTTCTGTCCTCCGGCTAGGAAAAACCAAAGAAAATTCCTACTCGGGAACTCAGGATAGTCAAGTGACATCAAATCAACATGGCTGCCCACAGCATGAACAGTAAACAAAGTAGCGCTTCTTACCTTTTAATGAGTTATGCTGTATATACAAAAGTATTAGTTTTAGATCAGTGAACTTACAGACATATTTGCTTGTTAAATCTATAATTTTGACTATACAGATCGCTCTTTTGCAGAGGTAAACATATATCCCCCATAGATAGATAGTTTGTTGCTAACAAAAGAAGAACATGGAGGGGTCCATACGTTTTTCTCACTTTGTAGCTCGAAAGCACGGGGCTCGAAAATAAGGTAATTCTGATCTCCGACTTCCGAGGAAAGTCGAATGCAGCATTAGCCCTTGCTTCGTGTCTAACTAAAAAGACTGATGCAGCAGCACTTTAGTCCTGTAGTCTGGCCAGCTCTCTCACCTCCTCATCTGTACACTCTGTTCAAACAGATCAGGTTCCAAAGCTTCAACTTTCCTGCTAATCCCATCATCAACATCATTGTACTTATCATTTCATAGATCCCTAACTAGTCGTACCAAGTCTCTACCATAACTCAGAGCAACTGCGCTATATAGCCGCATTGCATTCTGGGACTTTGAGTCCAACGCTGGCTGTCTCCACTACTTCTACAGTGGATTTCTCATTAACATGACATTGAACGTTGTTGGAAAATGGTAACTGAGCAAAGCCCTGGCCCTTTTGTTTTTTGCAGCTCTTATTAATGCTGCCTTCAGGTGCTATGGGAATGATCCCACTTCTGAAGTGGTAATCACGAGTATGCAGTGTTCACACGCTTTGTTGTCTGAAAGAACATGAACCATGGACGACCCCAGGTTCATTCATACATATTTCTTTTTTTTCTTTTACTCTTATTTTGACACCATAACACATTATTCAGTTAGCTACTTTGCTGACAATAATGTAATTTTGGTCAAATACAAGCTATTTTCACAGTGTACAACATGCATAGAATGGTTACTGATATAGTACATAAACGAATATGACCAGAACGACAAGCGCTAACACTTAGCTGCATTTAGAAAAATGAACAAAACCTGTCATTCAGCACAGAAACTGTACTCTCCTCTGCCATGTTGAAAGTTTAGGACTCCTCCCATCTCGGAAACTCGGGTATCAGAATTATCCCCGAGTTTCCCAGTCGGAATTACGACTTGAGGGATCATTCATGTGCAACTTCCTAGTGGGAAACTGGTATTCACGAAAAATCCGATAGCACTTGAAGGCAGCATAAACTGCACTGTAACCGCGCTAATTGCACCCTGTGACGTCAGAGCAGCAGACAACCGCGAAGTTCTCACGGAAATAACGGAAATGCATCACTAATTAACACAACAACAACAACACAATCACCAAGCACACCACTAATATTGCAGCATGAAGATATTTAACGTGCATCAGGGTGGAGTTTTCCTTCAAGAGAAGCAGTGATCGTGCAACAAATTTATGTTCAAATTAAGGCTCTAATTTGTGTAATTATGTATTCGGAAAAAATACTGTTAAAATATATCGCAAAGCTTTTGATGGACAGGGAGGACGGTGTCAGTGAGAAAGCCCACAAAAACAAGTAAACACGGGCTAACTCACGCAGTTTCTTCCACATGGCGTGGTGGCAGGCGATGAAGCCTTTCCGGATGGCAGCGCAAACCTCTTCGTCGTCTGTGGACCAGAAGCCTCTTTGTTTTTTAATCAGATCCCAGAGATGAGTCTGGGCGTACCGCGCCGCGTCGGGGCCGCCGTGCCCATCAAACACCGCGTAGAAAGCTACAGCCCGGGAACGACGCCTGCTCCTCACCGCGCCGCCATCAGCTTCCTCACTCTGCAGCAGCGGGGCGCGGGATCTCGGCGGAGACAGTCGCGACCCCTCCGCCGCAAGGCTCCGCGCCCGTTCCGCGGCTCTGTGTTCAAGTTTCTCGCAGGCGTTCTCCACTTCCGTCTCGCCACGCTCAGCAGCGGCGTTCAGCTCGTCCTCGCTCGGCTCATCATCCTGTTTAATCTGAACAAAATCCTCCATGTACTTCCTGCCTCCTTGGTCTAAATAAACACTTGCTCGACATGAAAAGACGTTTTCCATGGTGAACTGGGCGGTAAATGCAGACTCGAATGCAATTTAGACTGAAATAGCGCAAGGCTCTTTTCTGGGTCTTTGTTTATTTTCGACCTTTGTAGGCATGCTCGGAATACGCTGACGTCATCGGTTGGCTGTTTTAAAACCCGGAAGTGGTGAAAATAAAAGTCCCAATCGGCAATGGCGCAGTTTGTACACAAAAGCAATAATGCGATGTAGTTCAGATGTATTCCTCTTATATTCAATTCATTCGTTTTTATACTTGTTTGTATATGTACCCAAGTCATTTGCTTATTTAAATTATATACACTAAATATGTACATCATATACATATATGTACAATATATGCACATTAAATCTGACGTCTTGTATACAACCACAGCAGACTTTTCACGACTTTTCTCTGTCCTCGAGCGATGTATTTAAAATTTTAATACTAGCTGAAATCTAATCTTCTCACTGTCAGGGTTTTTATTTATTTATTTATTTTTCTGTACTGATTTTTCCTGGGACAGGCTCCGGATCCACCACCGCCCTGACTAGGACACAGTGATCAATGAAGATGAATGAATGAATTGTATATGCACATACATTTTTGATCCACACTAATCTAATGCATCTCACTATTTTTCTACTTAATTCTGGCTGAAATCTACAGAGCTGCTCACTGTCAAGATTTTGACTGCTTTTAGCATATATATAGCCACCACCAGTCACACAACCTAAGAGTTAAAAATACGTATGCAGTAAATAATCACGTGAAAAGGTGGGGTTGGTTATCGATTAAAAAGCCCGCGCAAATGGGCTTTTATTTTGATATGTCCAGTTGCTCTATAGGAGGTTTGGTTCGTTGTCAGGAAGTAGATATAGCTCTTACCGGAAGTAATTCGGGGACACTTTTGACAGTTTTCGCTGGTCGTAGAAGCACGACACACTTACCGTACACGTTTTGGCGGCTTTTTGTTGTCTCTCGGGTAAAATAGCACAACATTATGTAATATAAGTTTTTAAGTTTACGTTCACTTTATTGGTAGTTGCTCCGTTTGCTACCTCACAGCTTTGCTAATTAGCCATTATGCTAACCCTGGTGCCAGCTCGCTCCTCGGTGTTGAACTTACAGTGTAACTGATTAGGTTTAAGGGTTTAAGCGCCACTGCATTAAATTGGGCACAACAGCATGACCACTTGAACAAGCATTAACTTTTTTAACATAAACATATGAAGAAAGTCATACTATTAACGTTAGCGGTTTAGATATAAGAGGTTTTGTTAAAAAAAAAAAAAAGCCAGGGTTTTCCTCCTACAGGCCTGTATCTCCTGTCCTGATTATGCTTTTATTCACTCATCAGGGATTTTAGTGTCTTAGTACATTTTAATCTGTAGTATTGGTTTGAAATGAAGTTGCTCTGTATCATAGTAGTGTCTAGTATATGTTTTCAGATGCCATGGATTTTCTGATTTGTTTGTGTGTGTGTGTGTTCTAGTTTGGTCGATTATTTAAATCTCTGCTCTGAGAGGTTGTAAGCCCTGCAGTGTGTTTGTGTAAAGACAGGCTTCCAGCCATGGTAAGTTTCTAACATAGTAAATGAAGGTAACAAAGTGCACAGTGATAATGAGTTAAATTACAAAGATATGTACAAGCAGTATGAAAAGTCTTCAGATTTAATTCTATCTAGAATAGAGTGAATGCTCAAGAATGCTCAGAAGCGAAAGTGTATTGTTGAAAGCTTATTTAAAAAACAATTTGAATACAGAAAGTGAAAGCAAGCATTATATTTTATACATTCCATTAGTTTTTACATATGGACTGAACTAGTTCTGTGTTATTGCTTAAAAAATATGCTCCAGAGAATAAGCGTTTCCCAGGAACAGGGGTGCGGCCACAGGGCAGAGGGCGATGCCTGCCAGTCTTTAAATAAGTCTTTTCATGCCATGTCTTCTTTCAGGTCACATTTTTGATAGGTCTGTTCTTTGTAGGTATGTCCATGCAGGCTTATATAAATCTAGACTTAATGTTGTATTGTTGATTTCATGTTGATTTAAATCGTTGTGTTGTTGCAGATATTTTGACCAAATCCCTCTAGTATCAGGGACTATAGCACAACTAAGAAGTCAACACTATGTACATTAAAGAAATCATATTAGACTTAAAATAAATAAATAAATAAATAAATAAATAAAAAAGATTCCATGAAGTGAACTATTGAACATGTTTGTAAAAGAAAATGGCTCATTCACTCTTTGTGTTAGTCTGCTGCGGTGGATCTGAAGACAAAGGAGGAGAAAGATGCGGAACTGGACAAACGTATTGAAGCTCTACGGAAGAAAAATGAGGCTTTAATGAAAAGACATCAGGTATTAGATGTTACATGGGCATTCCCTACTTTCACTTTTTATTTCATGTCTCCTGTCTACCTGGCATGTGGTTTTGTGGGTTGTAAAATTTAATGAAGAGAAAAAAAAAAACAAAAACATGGCATGTCATGTAGAATTTCTGTCAGCTCTAGAATGATTGGCAACCTTGGTAAAGATGGGTTTTTTAAAAAATTAAATAAATAAAAAAAAAAGCTTATGAAAATGCCTTTGTGGTTAATTAGCTTAATATCCCACTGAAAATGAGAGAATTATAACCTTTAATTGCAGTCAATTTATTTACATCACAGTTACTGGCACCCATGCAACTTCTCTTTGCCAACATAGCAGCTCCTATATTTCTTCTATGATGCTAGATCAGATTGGAGAATAAATAAAAAGGAATCTGAGTCCACTCCTCGATACATCTCCAGGGTCCTCTCTTGTGGACTCTCCTCTACAGCTCCCCACAGTGAGATTTAGATCAGGGGACTGGGATGGCCATGTCTAAAGCTTGAGTCTGTACTTTATGAAGTCCGTGATGCCATGTGTCCTAACAAGATTCTCAGAGCCTTTGGAGGAAAAAGAGCCCCACAACATGACACATCCTCCACCATACTTAACAGTAGGGACATGGTTGATTTCTGTTTAAACATCCTTCTTTTTAAGCAAAACCACCTTGAGTGTTTGTTGCCAGAAAGTTCATTTGTTTGTCTCATCTGACCATAGAACCTGGCTCCAGTTAGAGTTTCAGTAGCATCTAGTGTCAAACTCCAGGAGCATACATTTGTGGTTAAATGAAAGAAGATGTTTTCTTTTGGCATGCCTCCCAGATAGATGTTGCCATGGATGTGGTGTCTAATTGTACATTTAGAGATTAGGAAATGTCCAACTGTGACCTTTGGAGAAATGTTTCACTGCTCATGGGGGCAGATACATTTGCATTTTCTTCTAGGCACATTCATCACAGCTCTGATTGTTAGTTTGTTGTTAAGTGTCGATGGGTTGGCACCCCGTCCAGGGTGACACACACCTGCCTTGAGCCCTGAGTCCCCTGGGATAGGCTCCAGGCTCCCTGTGACCCTGTGAAGGATAAGCAGTACAGAAGATGGATGGAATGTCTAGGGATGTCAATAATTATGTTAAACATATTTTCCTTAGTTTTAATTTCAGTGGGAGATTAAGCTAATTAACCACAAATAAATCTTTTTGTAACCTTTACCACTGTTACTGGCTGAAGTTGTTATTGATATTATATATAGCTATTATGAGTTGGATGCAAAACAGTTGGTAAGCCTCATGGAAACTGGAGTTTCCTGTTAGGAGAAATAGTAAAAGATGTGTTTTTTTTTTTTTTTTTTTTTTTTTTTTTTTGTATGGAAGAGTAATGTAGTAAAGTAAAAGGAGAATATTCTTGATTTCCTTGATTTAATTCTCCCACCATCAGGAAATAGAAGAGGACAAAAAGAAGGCTGAGCAGGAGGGCATTGCTGTGACGACGCACCGCAAACCCCGCACTCATGAGCCTGATTCAGACCGGCGGAAGATTGAAAAGGAGAACCTAACTGTGACAGTCGACCTGTCTAAACCCAGCGGGGTAAGACCATCAGTGTCAGTGCATCAGAGCAGCGCAAGTGATCATTGTGTATGTTGAAGTTTGTTTTGCCAAGAAGGTGATGAAAGTTTTAGTGGTTTTAGTAATCCAACATAATAGTCAGGAATGTGTTCTAGTGTTCCTGGGCATGGGTGTTTAGAAATTCTGGCAGTTTTCAGGACAAACTGATATTTCGCAATAAATACTGAATATCTATTATGTATTTTTCAATATACAGTATATCTCTGATGATTCAGGTCAATCTTGCACCATATTGTACTGTGTTTAATTGCTATATTTAAAATTCCACTCAGCATCCTACAGCAAAATAAGTGTAAAGTAAATATCAAGGAGACTTGATGCTTCTGGACCTCTGACCATAAGCACTGCACCTTTTCCTCACAGCTCTCGAGGTTTTAATTTCCCACCTGGGGTCTGCTGAGGAAGATTGTAGTGCATTTTAATCAATGCCTGTAGAGTTACTCTGGGGCACAGATGGCCTGTGCAGTGGTGATTAGACCTCCCGCTGTGGCCTGTGAAGGTCAGACGTTTCACTGAATGGACTGTGACATATGATGGAGCTTAATGAATGTAGATGCGGAATTGCACAGGCAGGAGCTTGTCTTAAGTGTAAAACCTGTCCTTTTCTGCAAGGTCGCGTAAGGCAGCTAAGTGTCAATTTTTTGTGAAGAAAATCAGAAATGGAATGTAGCTTGTTCACTAGTAGCTGAACAGCAACACTATGTCAGTGAAAATGATACTGTTTTACTGGATTTAGATCATTTTTGTGAGCATATGTTTGCCTATTTGTTGCTTGAACACTTGAGATAAGCACTTCAGCAACAGAAAATCAACAAAGTGAAAAATGGCAGTGGAGGGGATGAAAACAGTGTATTTCAGAAATCATTCCCCATAAATTTGGGTTGAGCTGGGTTCAAAATCTTTGGGGGATTTTAGGGATGTGGTATGATCTGAATAGTAAATATAAAAAGTAAATAGACCCTGTTAGATTAATCAGAGACACAATCTTCTGGATCATGAGGCATCTGGATTGTGAGAACACAAAATATTCTTAGACCTTAGACCAAGGGAAAAATAGTGTTTCTTCCCTGTTAATGAATAGTAATTATTCAAAATTATTGGTGCAAGTCTCAGAGGTTTATAAAACGCAATTCTGCTGTCAATGTTTTGAATTGGACGGAGTTTGTCACACAGTGTGAGCATAGAGAGCTCGAGTCGTGCAGTATGAGGAGTATTCAGATGACAAGATTTCTCTCATCTTACAGCGTAAGCCTGGCTTAAATATTAACTTAATTTCATATTTTCAGAGCAGATTTTATTAGAGAGCTCACAATTCTTTGGAGCATAAACTGTGGCAATAGCAAGTTTTTTTTGAATAGTGTTAATTCACATTTGTGGTATTTTCATTAAAATGATTGCACCTGTTTTTCCTTCAAACAAAAAGCAGCTACATCTGCCTCTTGTTGGTCATGGAACTATAAATCTATGTCATGATATATGATACTGTTTCAAGGTTGTCCATATGTTCAAAAAGGACTACCAGCATTTCCAGTAAAGACAGTATGTTTGTATGAGTTGAGAGTAGAACTTACATAAGACATGTGGGTCTGTAAGAGTGATTGATAAGCTGCAGGTCTGATTCTGATCTCTCCTCACATTTACAGGAAAGTCGAGTGGTGAATGATAGGCCATCAGCACCACACCATGGTGATCGTGAAACAGAAGAGGGGTTCGCTGGCCGGCCCACACATAGGACAGGATCTGGGCGGCTGAGCAGAGGTGGGCAGCGTGGAGGTGGTCACCGCTCTGAGAGGAGAGAACCACGGGAAGGGGAAGGAGGTGGAGGAGGAGAAGGAGGAGAGGGCCCTTCCCACAATGAACGCTCCCGAGGACGACGGGGAGGAAGAGGAGGACGAGGAAGCATGCAGCAGAGTGGCTCTGGGTCAGACAGAAAATCAAAGGTGAATTCCTGTTATTCCAACACTGTGTGGCCTGTTTTTAAACCATAATTCAGAACACATGATTTGTGATCTGTTAAAAACTATACACTAGTCTTATTTTAAAAATGTCAACTCTAATACTTGATGCATTTGCCTTTGCTCAGGAGTGGGAAGAGAAGAGACGGCAGAACATTGAGAAGATGAACGAAGAGATGGAGAAGATTGCAGAGTATGAGAGAGGTCAAAGGGTGTGTATCTCAAAGCCTTTATATCTCCTACTCTACTTTTAGAAATATTGCCATGGGTATACATTGTTGTTGAATATTTGCATCTGTTCATTAAGGCTGATGGTGAAAAGAACCCCACCCGGAACTTTCTTGATGATCCACGGCGCAGTGGACCAATTCCTGAGATGGATCGCAAAGAGGGGAGCCGCAGACACGTACGCAACTGGGGTGGACTGGATTTTGAAAATGTTAAGACTGGAGCTGAGGCAGAGAAAGAATGGACGGTTAGGAATTCATAACATTTACAGCACAAACTGATAGATTGTGTTATCTGGGACTCCTCAGAACGACATTAAATAAATAACTGTGACACACTGTGTCACTTGCTGTAGTAGTGTGACTCTCTTTTGCTCTGTCTCTTTCTCACATTCTCTATATCTTTCTAAAAGAATCGAAGGCCTGGAGGGAAAGGCTCGGTGGATATGACTTTGTCGATGACAGGCAGAGAACGAGCTGAGTATCTACGCTGGAAAAAGGAGCGTGCGCAGATAGATGAGGAGAGGTTGGCTCGTCATCGTAACGCCACTGGTCAGTGGAGACGAGAGTGGGATGCCCAGAAAACAGACACCATGTAAGAGTCTAAAATATCAAACTGTTAATAAACTGCCGTGTGTTTTCATTAACAGTTGTTTTAATTATAGGGTTATTTTACATGGAGATATTGACAAATGCAAATAATCTTTCAAGTTTTCGTTTTTACAGTTCCTTTGAATTGTAAACACATGATTATATACATTTGTGAATGAGAGCAATAGAGAGATGTTTTCATGTTGGATGGACATGAAGGAGTAATGCATTTTGACAGGGAGAGAATGGCAAAATGAGTGACCCTGCAGTGCCTTCACAGGTTCACCGAGGACCCAGTTGTGGCTGGAGAGGGCATGCCAGAACCGAGCAGCAGGCGAGGCAAGTCTCTCACTTTCTTTCACACACACCCAAACACACTCTGTCAAGTGCAAAGCAAACTGTCAAAACAGAAAAAGTAAGCCACTTGAAGATTTTCTGTATTTTGAATCACTTAGACAATACTCTGCCCCTCATCCTTGTGGCTATTTGGTGATGTTCTGTGATGTGTTCTTTCAGCAGATAGGGGGCGTAATGCCCGTACACAGCAACGCAGTGGGGCTTCAGGTCAGCTTGTGGCATGGGACATGTCTGTGTATGGCGTGTGTCTCTTTTACCCCACTCACATTAGTTTCTCATGTTTATTATCATATAGGATTTTTGGAAATAACTACATTTTTCAAGTGACTGTTAAAAAGTAAGGCTTGCATCCTTTGCCATATGCACTGTTTCGCTAATTATCCTGCTTTATTACACCGATCAGCCATAACATTAAAACTGCAGGTGAAGTGAATAACATTGATTATCTCGTTACAGTGGCATCTGCCAAGGGTATATTCTCAGGGTATATTTGGCAGCAAGTAAACAGTCAGTTCTCAAAGTTGATGTGTTGGAAGCAGGAAAAATGGGCAGGCGGAAGGATCTGAGTGACTTTGACAAGGGCCAAATTGTGTTTGCTAGATGACTGGGTCAGAGCATCTCCAAAACAGCAGGTCTTGTGGGGTGTTTCCAGAATGCAGTGGTTAGTACCTTCCAAAAGTGGTCCAGCACAAATTGCTCAAAAAGATAATGCTGGCTATGATAGAAAGGTGTCAGAAAACACAGTACATTGCAGCTTTGTGCGTGTGGGGCTGCATAGCAGAGTGGTCAGAGTGCCCATGCTGACCCCTGTCCAAAGGCGAAAGCGCCTACAATGGGCATGTGAAAATCAGAACTGGACCATGGAAACATTGGAAGAAGGTGGCCTGGTCTGATGAATCACGTTTTCTTTTACATCATGTGGACAGCCGGGTGCGTGTGTGTCGCTTACCTGGGGACGAGATGGCACAAGGATGCACTATGGGAAGAAGGCAAGCCGGAGGAGGCAGCGTGATGCTCCTGGCAATGTTCTGCTGGGGAACCTTGGGTCCTGGCATTCATGTGGATGTTACTTTGACACATACCGCCTACCTAAACATTGCTGCAGACCAACTACACCCCTTCACGGCAACAGTATTCCCTAATGGCGCAACTTACAGGAGTTAAAGGATCTGCTGTTAATGTCTTGGTGCCAGATACCACAGCACACCTTCAGAGGTCTTGGGGAGTCTATGCCTTGACGGGTCAGAGCTGTTTTGGCGGCACAATGTGGACCTACACAATATTAGGCAGGTGTTTTTAATGTTGTGGCTGATCGGTGTGGCACTTATGAGCCCCATGTCAAGTCAGGGCCACATTTGCATGTTTTTTTTTTTCCCTAATTTTTTACCCTCACCCACACTGAAGCTTGATAAATGTGAAAAAAAAATTCATGGTGCGTGCAGGGGCCATCTGTTACTCTGAGCTAGTCTGTGCTCTTCTCTGCTTGTTTGCTGTGTAATTGCTTTCAGGATCTTCCACTACGTCATCTCTTTCTTCAGATATTTATTTAACTCTCTTTTCTTGCAGATGATAGCAGAAAACCTCCCAAGGCACCCACATTTGGAGATTTCTTAGGGCAGGGCAAACTCAGAGAGGCAGGCCGTGGAGGCAGAGGACGAGGGAAAGGTCGGGGTCAAGGCAAGAGTTACAGGTAGAAGCATTCTTCTCTCCGCTGATGAGAGCAATCAGTCACTTTTAACTGGACCAGCTGTGCTGTGAGCTGTAATTCCTTCTTTGATTGGGAAAAATGTAAATGACCCGTCATAATGGCCATACATCACTGGTACATACCAGGAGTCTTTGGTTTTATCCACAATGGGTCAGTGTGGCTTCAGGCTTCCATTGCAGCCAAACAGCAGCCATACCTGACCCCTACTTTAAAGTAACAGGTTTCCAGCAGGTGGTGCAGTACAGGCAGCAAATCTGTGACACTACATTGTTATTTCCATTGCATATTGTAATTAAAGTACTAAGAGTCTGACAACTGCTGTTTTGGAGGAAAAAAAAACACTAGCTATCTACCTTCCTAGTGGACAGAACAGCACAGGAAGCTTCAGAAGTACTGCAAGTGATTGTTAAAGTTTCTTTGGCTTTTGAAATATTCTTTGTCTTGCTGCTTTAGGAGAGAGTATCATAGTGGCTAGAGCTTGCTGAATTTGAATACTCAAATACACATTTGTTTATGTTGGTATTTTAATTATTTCTTTTCTTTTCTGAAGTTTTGTCTTTACCTTCCTTTTCCCTATATAAGTGCACCACATAGGCATTGAAATAATGGTAGTGCACCATATGTTTAAATTGTGAGCCGTTTGGGATTCACCCAAATGCAGGTAACATCCAGAAAGACTGTCATGTGACCCAAATCATGTGCTACTTTATAACAACTATTGATCAAATACACCTTTAGACATGAGTCTGTCGATTATGTATCTATAGATCACTGTTGGTATACTTTTGTTGGACATTTTCCCTGCCCTAATCTCTATTTAAAGCATTATTTCAACAATGTGAAACAAATTTAATGTACGGTGGACTGAATGTATTGGTAAAATTCCTATTTCTTTTCTATTTTTCCACAAGCATGCATGATAACCGGTGGGAAGCAGAGAAAGATGAGGAAAAAGAGAAAGAGGAAGAAAAAGGGAAAAAGGAGGAAAAGGAAAAAGAAAAGACAAAGAAAGAGGATAAGCCCAAAGCTCCGTTAGAAAAGGTGAGTTTTTCCTGCTTCCGAAAGTTTGTTGTTTCATTAGTCCAACCCTGTAAGATGTAGGTAATGGTGGACAGTTAAATTAATGATGATGCATTTCCTGTTACTTGTCCTGGCTAGAAACAGATTGCTGTTGCTATAGAAAAATCAGTTGCTGAAGATGAAGATGATGAGTGGGAGGATGCCAGTGATGGAGATGGAGATGAAGATGATGAGGAGGTGGAAGAGAGTGGGGATAAAGGAGTTCCTTTGAAAGAGTCTAAACCCATGGAGAAGAGCCATAGCTCCCCTGCTCCATCTAGTCTCAGTCCTAAGGAACAGAGGACACCCAGACCCAAAGTGCACATCCCCTCTTCCCCGCAGGAGTCTCTCGCTACCCCGGAGGGCACAAAGCCTCTCAGCCCCTTTTCCCCTCTGGAGGGCCACCACCCTGTATCAGACTGGGGAGAGGAGATGGAGATGCTCTCCCCTAAAAGCAGCTTGGGTGAGAGTCCCTTGAGGCCCAGCAGTAATGAAAGCAGTCCAGCTCAGAACAAGAGCCAAGAGGAGGAGGAGCACATAAAAGATGCCACAAACCCACCCAAGCAGTCTGACAAACAGCATGACACCCTGCCTGGTAGGAACACATCACTGCAATTTGTGTGTTAGCAGAACATAGCCATGGTCAGTGCCCCGGTATGTTCTTGAGGTTACCCTAAACTTTATAAAACTCCAATTGTCACTGGAGTGATTTTGCCACATTCTTTTAAGAAAAATCTCATTGGAACGTCTGAGTTAGTACTGAATACATGACAGGCCAGTGTTATTGCCTCACAGAATTTATGCGCCAATCAGGTGATGCCACACTCATTTACAAGAGCAAATTTACAAGTCGGGGAGCTTGGGGGCATTTCCAATTTGCTTATTCATAAAAACATGCATTTATTGATGAGGATAGTATAGGCAGGCTGTGTAGGCAGTGTAGGCAGGCTTTTTTCTCTTGTCTAATGATATTTGTTTTGTTTTTGTGAAACTGACAAGTTAAAAATATATTCTGTAAAGAAAATTTGTCTTTAAGCCAAGGTGCGCATGACTTTAACTATGTACATAATTAATGGTATAGGTACCAGTACAGAATATTGGCCCTTATTCATCAAAGTCCCATAGAAACAAGTGCAGATTTGAGCATACGGAGTGAAATACAAACAGCTCTGCATCTGATGCATGAATCTGTTGTACGACATCACAATAAGCAGTGATGGACACAAGCTTCTGTCTACTAATCCGTTATTTACACATAACATGTATAGGATATGTTGCAGTTTACACTCATATGCATCTAATTTACATGAAACCCCCTAATTGATACAGGAAAGCATTCAGCCAGGTACAGTTATCCAGGATCCAAGGAAAGAAGTAAATAGAGAGGGGGAAAAAATGAAGTTTGGTTAAACTGAAGCAGAGGGAAGATGTTACTTTTTGTTATCTTCAAAAATAGCATAGTAGACGACTACAGAATGAAAACTTGAAATAAAATATAAACATCTGTTAATATATATTTTCAAGATATTTTTTGTTTTTGTTTTTGTTTTTACTTATAATGCTATTAAGCTTTTGATGTGAAACATTATCAAGGGGGCAGATAAAAAATGAATACAGACACTTCATATGAGGGATATAAAACATTGCATTTATTTTGCTTTTAGTAGCAGAGTCAACTGCTCCTGCAGTCCAGGAAGAATCACCATCACCACAACATGCTGATTCCACCTCTAGCAGCAATAAGCCCACAGAACCTACAGAGGATTCAACCACACAGAAGGGTAAATACGAAAAACAGTTTCTTAAGTTATTCTCAATGAGTGCCAGAAAGTCGTATGGTTTATTTTTATTAAGCCTGTGTAATCTGTTCCATCAGAGGAGAGTGCAGTCCCTGCTGTAGAGCTGGATTTGAAGCAATCTGGAAGTGAAAGTGTAGCTCCAGTTGAGTCCACGGATCAGCCATGCTCAGGTGCCGTTCTTATTACAGACTTTGAAACAGTGGCTTTCCGCAAGAACTCCCTTACTTCAGCTGACGTCTGAGCACGCGCCAACGCCCTGCCCTGTCTCACTCTTTTGCCCCTTCTGTCACAACCTGTCCCTTCACTCACCTCTCTGTCTATGCCTCTGTCCATCTGTCTTGTGAGATGGCATCTGCTGCTATGCTTGTCTCTCTCATGACAAATACGAATGTACCCCTTCTGCTCCTCTGGCTGTGACAGTCCTCCCCTGCTCTGGGACTCTGTCTTCTTGTCTACAGCTTCACACTGGCTGTCAGTCTCCCCAAGAGCACTACTAACATCTCCACTCACTGCTACCTGGACCTCTTTTTGTTTGTTGCACCTCTTTTGTTTTCCTCTGGACTACATATGGACACGTCATGCATGTCTGCTTGAACAAACCATTCTTTAAAATTTTAAATTACATTTATTCATCTGCTTAAACATGAGTGATCTGTGAAGTCAGATCATTTGAAAGATGCCAATTTGGAAGGATCTGATCTTGTAATTCCCATCCTGCTGCATCTCATTTGATTGCATGGTGTCATTAACGTGTGATAGGATAAACAATGGCTGAATTGGTTGCTGCGCCAGAGCTGCTTGGTTGTCAGGCAGAATGTAGTTTAGACAATTAAATTTCATTCCAGACATCCACCAACAGTTGTATGTTGAATCGATAGAGCTTTTTCAGTTGTTTAACCTTTGTTCACATCCATGGATTAAAGTCCAGATGTCCCCCTGAGCACACAAATGTTACAACAAAAATGTTTACAAAATGCAGAATATTTTATGCTCACTTCAATAAAATGCTCTCAAGGCTCTGGCACACGAAATAAATCCAAAACATAGAGTTTTTAATTTGTTTTATTTAATCCTGTATATATATTTTTTACTACTATAGGGTGAGCCTAAATTTCAAGGGATATTTATACCTGTAAGTAATGTTCTAGAAATTTTGAATTTGTAGAGATAGAAATTGAAGAAAATACAAAATAAATGTTGTGTTGCTTATCATTACACGTGTCATCAATTTCCGTTTTCCTTTTAATTGATTTTACCCAATAGAAAGACTTTGGTAAGACTGATTTTCCAAACTTGAATTAACCCCAATTCTCACAGGATTCTTGATGGAGGACCTCCATTAACAAAATGCAGCATTATCCTTGAACTGTGTGTTGGAAATTAGTCTTTCAGTCTATAAAACTGAATGTAATTCCTCATAAATGTTGCAATCCTGTCCTGAAATGACCTGAATCATACACCAACTTCAAATTTATTTGAAATCAGACTTAATGTGTAATGACACATTTACATTTGCAGAAGTCTAAAAGAACTGAATCAATTTTGTAGTTGTGTATTTAAAGCCAAGCACTGGTCAAAAACCTTCTCCTTGTCGTCTAACAATAGGCATGAAGGCTATTGGCATTGTGTCAACATACTGATCACTGTAATACATTCTTATATTTCCCCCCAGATCCAATTACTAACACACATTAAGCCTGTTTAAGAGGGCAGGAAATTGCAGGAAACCTCTAATTATTGCTAAAAAGCCTTTCTGTGGAAATTGAGATATTGGATTCTCAGGCTGATGGGTGGTAATGGAAACCTTGAGAAGACAGAATAACTCGTTGATTGTCTTTGATGCATTTTACATGATGGAGCCACTTGATGGGCTAATTATGGAGTCATAGTGTTACAGTTTTCTTTATCCTGAGAATAACTGGCTATCAAGTCACTTTTGAGGTAAAGGAATAAATGTGTTAAATAATTTATTGTGCTTCAAGCCGATAAGCCTCTAGGGGTTAGAACAAAGAGTGCATACTCGGATTTTTAAAACAATTAGTCTAAACTCTATTGTAAAATATACTGTATTCCTAAAAACATAGAAACTCATTAAACATACACCCTTGGGCGGGGGGTTTGGGTTGGGGGGCAGTTCTTTAAGGGCACTTTGGATAATTGAGGGTTTGTAGCCTCCTAAAGAATTTTTGTTAGGTTCTACATATATCATTTAAGGCTTTCTCCCGATGGAAAACTGAGTACCCTATCCCAAAATTTAAGTGCATAGTACATCCAACTTTTTTTACAGTAATTTTTTGATTTATTGTAATATAACCGTGTATTTAGCTGTGAAGTGGGGATTTTTGAGCCTGTTAAAGCACTATGATGACTCCATTGCCTTGCTCTTGTTTTCTGTTTCCAGGCTAAAGAGTAACTGCAGTAACTGCAGCACTAGTCATCTTGCGAGAGAGGGGAAAAAAGGTAAGAAATGGTGAGAAGAGACATCAGGCCTAATGGATATCCACTGCCTGAAAATATGAAGGATGGCAGGCCCTATGATGACTTATCCCCACCTCCAAACAACTCATTGTATGGTTTTGTGTTCTCTCAGCACGCAAACTATTCTAGTGCTACGTTGTTTCAAAATCTAGAACTGGATTTTACGGGGCTCTGCAAACCATTTATGTGACATTGTAAAGATAATGAGGCTCATTTATATGCAAGGTAAAAAAAATAAACATACCTTAAGAGCAGTAGCAGTTTTACATGACATTTGGTAAGAGTACACACCTTATCCTAGTCACAAGATAGATTTGCTAATGAAAAGGATTGGAGGCAGTGCAACTTTCGCTTCATGCTGCTGTAGTCCTCAAGGGTTAGTCAGTCAGATGCATGCTTTAGTTTGTGTATGATACCTATGCAAACAAAATGGAAAGGGGCATTAGGATTATCAAAGCTATTCGTAAAAATCTGGATTTTCATTTTTTTTTGAAAGTCATGTTTAAGATTGTAATTTGCCTGCAAAATAAGGTGCTAGATATACTCGCATTAATAATTTGTGACCCAAACTGTATGTGTATGTATTATGACCAAAGATGTTTCTTAGAAGGTGTTTTGTAGATGACTTTGGCTATGTTAGATAAATAATGAACATTTGAGGCAACAAAGAATGTGTACCTCGATAGAACTAATCTTGGTTTGGATTTCTTGTTTTTATCTTATTGTTTTTAATGCTCTCCATTTTGTCTAGGAATTTTTCATGATGTGAAAGCAGGCAGTTTGCCTCATTGAGGCTGTTTTAGTAGCACGGGTTTCTACCTTTTAGCAAATTTAGTGGAAGTATATGGATTGTATTAAGTTTTTTAAAAATGGTGTACATTCCAATGCTTCGTGTCATCTTTCACTGTTTGCAATGAGTACCCTCAGCATAAAAAGAACAAAAAAAAGTGCTTATGGAGCAGCAAAAATCATGACATTTGTGATTGTACTGCGTCTATCTGCAAATGAACTCTCCTCGTGTTTACGTTATAATTAGATCTAGGTTCGTCTCTGTTGGTGTTACAGCAGTGCACATGCGATAGTATGTTGAAGTGTTTTTAGGATTCATCCCACAGTGAAACACTTATATCTGTTATTTTAAGGAAGATTATGAATTAATGCTTTTGCCTTTTTATTTTCATGTAAATGATGCATTGTATTATTTACATTAAAGTTTCTTTTTAAATAAATGTATATCTTTTGCCTTAAATGTCCTGCTCTAGATTAATGGTTTCTTTGAACTGCTGTAAAAAAAAAAAAAAAAAAGATAATGCTTTGCAAATTAATATGCTCCCAGATAAGCAAATTTGAACATTTATTTCTCTTAGCTGCTTATTTTAAACATGGTTTTTGTTTACATAAACCTTACTCCACCTGCAATCAGAATTAAAGGAAAAATCCATTCTAAACAAACTCGTGTGTCAATATATTTAATATGCGGCAGTCAATGGTGTCCAAGATTTATTTTGAAATTTTTTAAACTTCTTTCATTGACATGTTGGTCTAGTTACACTTTGGTACATTACCCACAATGCACAATCGACTACCTGCTGATGGTGGTGCCAGTAGGAATTCATCTCTACTTAAAGAGACTGATGCAGCAGCACTTTAGTCCTTTAGTCAGGCCAGCTCTCTCACCTCCTCATCTTGGCTCAAACAGATCAAGTTCCAAAGCTTCAACTTTCATGCTAATTCAACTATAAAAACCAGCTCACTTTGCATGTCACAGATTGCTATTTAGTCAAGCAAAGTGATTCTGCAGTAATTCAGTGTAACAGCAGCTTTGATTTGTATTTGGGAAATTTTGCTCCACTACTTCTATGTTGGATTTCTCTTTAATATGACATTGAATGTCAGTGGATAAAGGTGAGTGGAGAAAAAAGAAGCTCTTGCTCTGTTGTTTTTAGACGTTAACAGTTAACCGTGACAGTTATCCCTTATGTTTGAGATTTATGTTTGAGAAAATTTTTCTCCTGAGCTAGCAGTGTCACCTTGTGACGTCAGAGTGGCAGAGAACTGCTAACTTCTCAGAGGAATAACGAAAACACAACACCAGCTAACAACCTAGCACCAGAATATCTCACAAATATTTCATCACAACACTATGTAATGTGTTTCAAGGCTGAGTTTTCCTTTAAAAAACCATCAATCATTTCTGAAACCTAAAACCGGAGCTGAAACCACAAGCCCCGCCCCAAACCCCGCCCACATTAGGCAGGCATTACGCGTGTTTCCTCCTGCGAGGACGCGCACTCGAGTGATGCTGTGGAGAGCTGGAGCTGAACTGTCCCATACCGAGTACGGAGACTTGTGAGCAAGCTGTCCCAGATCAGCACTTCTCAGATCTCACACTACATCACTGGAAGAAGACTTTACCTGTTATCCCACTATGAGGGGAAGCAAGCAAGGCGCAGCAGGAAGGCTAAGCGGGAACGCGTCCAGGAGACCGAGTTATCCGGCTGATCAGTGGATAAATCAGGCCAAGTCAAGCACCAAGGTTTGGGTAAAGGTTGCAATGGGCATCGCTTACTTCCTCTGCGTGTCCGTCGCTGCCTTCTTCTTAGCGATTTACTACATTTTCTTCTGGACTCCGGATGCGTCAAACTCCACTAACGTGCTGGAGCTTAATAAGAGACTGGACTGTGGAGGAAACCAGACACCTGATGGGAAATAACAGCACCGAGGAAGAGCATTCAACACGCACCTAACTTCTTTACTGGCACTTCAGACTGCCATTCAGTCTTACAGACGTGGGAACTTTCACTGAAAATCACTGCAAACTTTTGTACGTGGCTTTATTTTCAAGATCCGTTCTTCTTATTGTTCAACTTGGCAATAAGATTATGTGACCTACACACACACACACACATATATAATATAATAAAATCTATGCATTATTATTATTATTATTATTATTATTAATTCTTATTTATTCATTCATTTGTTTGTTTGTTTGTTTGTTTGTCCTGTGCCTGCATCCTAGCACAGCCCTAGTAAAAAGGACATTTTCATATATTTTACATAATAATCATTGTACTTTGTGCTGTCTGTCATAACTAGCCAATATAATTGTAATAGGCTCAATGTAGAATTATTGACAAATCGTATAAGATGAAAAACCATGTAATCATGACACTGATGATGATCCAAATAAGGCTTTGAGCATGTACGATGTGATGATTTGCACCAGATAAATTCCGACAAACAGGTGTGATGTGTTTTTTTTTGTTCCTGGCAATTTTGAACGTTTCTACCTGTTTTAGATACAGGAATGTTGTTTTGAGTGTGTATGTGAGGCTGTGGCATTTCTCTTCTGATTCACTTTACTTCTATTGCACTCCTACACCTGGTGTCTCACTGTCTGTTTTCCATATCATGCCCTGTTTGTCTTTCCTCTCTCTCTCTCTCTCTCTCTCTCTCTCTCTCTCTTTCTTAATTACTGCTGCCACTCCAGGCTGTAATTAATAAAATAATTGTTTTATCGACTAGCAAATGAGCCTGTTTACAGTTCAGTTATTTTATTCATTCATTCATCTTCAGTAACCTGTTTATCCTGCTCAGGATCACAGTGAATCACACACACACAGGCTTTCACAGTTAGAGCTAATATAGCTTATCCAGTCTGCCTAGCTGCATGTTTTTGGACAGTGGAGGAAACCCAGATGAAACTCCACACAGACAATAACCCAAGCTCAGGATCGAACCAAGGACACTGGAGCTGTGAGGCAGCACTGCTATCTCTTGCACCAGGGGTATATACAGTATTTACTATATTTAATGTACTATATTTAATATTTAATATGTAAAAGTTCACCACAGTCATAGCCTACATTACTTCCAAAATATAGTTCTGTTGCAAAAATATTACATGTGAAAATAGTTGGTAATAAAAATAAAATAAATACACATTTTCATGAATTTAGTGTAAGGGTACACAGTATACTTATATGCATATTGCTCTGCTCTGATACTTGCCTCGCCCCTCGTGATGTCATAAACTTAATATCAGTTATTCATGTTTAGTCATATTTTATTGGTCACATGGTGTTTAGTCACTACTTCACTGATAGGCCTAATGGTCTGCACAGATATGATCTTAACAAGTAAACAAGAATTTTTAATGCTACCAATATCGCTTGAATTCGTTCTAGTTATATACTGTAGAACATTTATACATATATATGGCTGGCTTTAAAGACTAGGTCTAAATTTCCAGTCACTCTGTAGTGTGTCTCTAAAACACCAAACATTGATTAAATTAGTAAATGAGTCTGAGCTACTCAACGTTAACTGCTTTTAATCAGTTATATTTTAGGAAATGGTTTAGATGCATTCATAGACACATCGTGGAAATGTGTGGCAGAAGAGATACTCTTTTTTTAAAAAACAGTCTGTAAATGGCTAGCAATGTTTACTGTAGCCTTAATATGGTCTCACAGTATTTCTGTAAGAAACAGGATTTATCCTGCTCACTGAGATATCAATTTTACATTTATTATCCTATGTACTGTGTGTGCATGTGCATTTGTTTCTATATTTATTGATAAATGTATTGGTTGACACAGAGGTTTAACATAAGCAATTTCAAACAAAAAATAAATGTTTTCAAAATTATGTGAACATATTAATTAAAGTGTTGTATTTTAAGTTGATGGTTAATTGCTGGTTTAACAATTGCTGGTAAAATAGTTAATTTGGTCAATAAAGGTGGTAATAAATTTATGAATAATGTAAAATAATGTAGTAAATTTTCTATATAGCCTATAACAAACTTCATAGTAATGCAGGTTTAAAAATTAATTTAAAAAAAATACCTGCTGCTGTTGCTGGATGGGAGAATCGTGCGTATATCATTTTGAAAGAGCTTTGGAAAAGCTTCCGCTTCTGCACTGTGTTAGATAATTGCATACCACTGGCGTACTGTTGCTCTTATATTTAATTGACACTTTCTGGAGGTCACCTCTGCCTTTACCAGATAATCCCTGACAGCTTTGTCCTCTTTTGTCACACAGCCTCTTATTTTCAGTGCATCTGTCGCTTTGGGTTTTAGGGTGGTGGTGGACTGCTTGGCCCAGGGGACAGCAGGAGGATCTGTGTACACACTGCCCCTATTCACTCAGTCAGTAATTCAATTGCCCTGCAAGTTGTCAGGACATATTTGTTCTCACTGTTCATGTTTATTCCTTCTCTGTCTGTGGTACACTTTCCAGAAAGACTGTACACAGAGCCGCGTAGGTGTGGAGGAGAATACTCCAGCTAGGAAGCTAAACTACAGTACTACAAACAGAACATCAAATAGTAACAAAAAAAAATCTCAGACCACTTGCATCTTTTTTAGCGAACACATGCAAAGAGGAAAAAAATTAACTCTCAGGATACAGCAATAAACATAGGTCATTGTAATCCATGGACCTCAAGTTGTCTATTTTTCTTAGTGATAGCTGCCTACTGGACAGTTTCTGAGCATTTAGAGGCCCTAAGTGACATGCTACGTGCTACATAAATTGAGGTTACTTAATTATAAAGCAGTAAAATTTAATCTCAGTAATGTAAATAACACAGGGATCATAGTGAGGTACTAATATGAAATCTGTCTTCATTTCAGTTGAGACAGACGTGTAGCACTGCTGAAATTCTTCATCCCAGAAAATGGTTCAGAAAATAATGTTTAATATGTTACTTAAGTGGTTTAATTTCTTGGACACGCATGAAAAAAACGTCCTCACTGAGCATCTCTAACAACAACAACAAAAATGTGTGTTCATCTCAAGTTAGAATTGTTAACATCTAACCAGAAAAATGTTGCACACACCCCAAAAACGATTTGTAATATCATCAACTGGTGTGAATTAATCCAATTCTATATCAGATATTCCATATTAAAGTAATTACAGATAGCCTATAGCACTTTATAATGCAGGTCTGTTGAATTTTCTAATCTGCTTGGTCAGAAGGTGTTGATAACAGGTTTATTAATACACTCATTCTAATGTTACTGGTTGTAAAGTAGCTGCTAAGCAGACTTGTATGGCAGCTGCTCCATGTAAATCAATCTCAAATAAAAATATAAAAAATGTGTTATTTAATAAAGAAACCATCTGATTACCACTATTATGGTGAACCTCTCTGCGAGGAGGTTGAACATTTATGGAAGGAGTCTCCAGTGTCAGCACTTTGTATCAGTCAGAGGTAAAGCTATGATGTTAAGTCTAAGGATGGAGGATGGTTTTTCAGTAATAGTATATATATATGTATATTATATATGTATATATATATATATATATATATATATATATATATATATATATATATATATATATATATATATATATATATATATATATCTTATACAATGTAAGTGATAGCAGGAACTATCTTGCTCTGTTGCTTCACAACACAAAGTACCACAACATTAAATGTGACTATTAACTGATAAAAAAGTGTTGTTCATTAATAAATAAAAAATATTTTAAAATCATTGGCACATGGCTGTAGTAACAAAAGGAATAAAACACTTTGAAGAATGCTGTTATAGGAAAATAATCACCATCACTGTTTATTGTCCTATAACAGAACATCCTGTCTTATTTTATTCTTTACATAATCAAGTCAAGTCAAGGTTTATTTATCATTTGCACAGTATATCAACTCATGTATACATGGTAACACTTTACCAAGGCTTAGGCAAATTGCTGACAACTTTAAGGCACAAAATACACTGCCTGGCTGAAAAAAAAGTTGCTATTTGGGTTTAAATAAGCAAATACTTAAGAGCCTATGATTGGATCATTACTGCAGTGACTAATATGTTTCAGCTAGCAACAATTCTTTTAACCTTAACTGATGCAGTGTGTAGCTTCTCATTTCTTAAACAGCCATGGCAGATTACGTATCCCATGGTCGTGGAAAAGATGTTACTGAAGGGGAAAATTGTTGGCCTGCATCAAGCAAAGAAAACAACTAAGGAGATTGCTGAAATCACTGGAACTGGGTTATGAAATGTCCAGTGCATTATTAAAGCCTGGAAGGATAATGATGAACCGTCAACTTTACAGTAGAAACGTAGTCGGAAAAAAATCTTGAATGATCGTGATCGGAGATCTTTAAAAAGCTCAGTGATGTCACATTGTAAAAAAATCGACAGGAGAACTCACGGCTATGTTTAATAGTGAAAGTAAGAGCATTTCCACACGCACAATGTGATGAGAACTTACAGGATTTGGACTAAACAGCTGTGTGGCCACAGGAAAGCCATTTGTTAGTGAGGCTAATCGGAAAAAATGACTTCAATTTGCTAGGGAGCATAAAGACTGGACTGTGGAGCAATGGAAAAAGGTCATGTGGTCTGATAAAATCAGATTTACTCTATTCCAAAGCAATGGGTGTGTCAGGGTAAGAAGGGAAATGCATGAAGTGATTCACCCTTCATGCATAGTGCCTACTGTACAAGATATGGGGTTGCATCAGCTGGTCAGGTCTAGGCTCAGCCTCATTGTGTGGCAATACAATGAAGTCAGCTGAGCACCTGAATGTACTGAATGACCAGGTTATCCCATCAATGGACTTTTTCTTCCCTGACAGCACAGGCATATTCCGTTTCATCAGATTCATATTCAGATTCATATTCATATTCAGATTCATCAGGCTTAACTTGTGAAAGAGTCATTCAGGGAGCATGAGGAATCATTTTGAATTGGCCCACACACATGAATTGGCCACGACAGAGCCCTGACCTTAACCCCACTGAAAGTCTATGTGCTGGAGAAGACTTTACGGAGTGGTTAGACTCTCCTGTCCTCAATGCAAGATCTCAGCCAAAAATTAATGCAACTCTGGATGGAAATAAATGTTGTGATGTTGCATAAGGTTGCTGAAACAATGCCAGGACGAATATGTGCCCTAATCAAAGCTAAATGCAGTGCAACAAAATATTAGATTGTGCGACTTTTTTTTTGGCCAGGCAGTGTATATAAAACACATCCACAGACACGCAATATAAGTGCATATCATTAAAACAGAATAAGATAAGTACAATTAAAATGCAATATAACAAATAAATACAATATAACTGAGTGGAAACCAGACAAAGTATTACAATGTGCTGAAGAAGGTTATAGAGTGAAGTGACAGTGGATGTGTCATGGATATAGGCTGTATAATAGGCTATAATAATGCTTGGTTTATAATTAATCCCTATTTCAGGGATATACATTTATAGACTACTGACTGCAGTATTTTACATTAAGTTTTTAAAAGGCACCATATTTATTAAACCGCTTGACAAGATTTGTGTTCAGCTCCGTGCTGCTCTTACAAGCCGTGAACGCTAGGCGGCAGTGGCGCTCTTCCACCGCTAACCTCACACACAAGCCATGAAGAAGAATGTTGTTGTCATGGCGGCGTTTTAAACTAAAGCTTTGTCTACATGGACGTTTAATTGTGTTATCTAGCTAAATAATTACTGCTCGTAGTGATCGATCAATTAGGAAAATAGGGCAATCATATAATTTTTTATAATTGTTATGAATTCTCGGCTAATTAGTTTAGTTTGTTAGCTGGTTATTTAGTCGTGTTTTTGACAACTGAAGGTTGTAGGGTGGAACTAGATTTCTGACTTCCGTGTCGATGAGCACAGATCATCAGAGAAGATCCCCAGTGAGAGCATCTGGGGAAATAAATAACTACATGGAGAATGGAGCATGGGTTAAAAAAGACAGTTTAGACCGGATCCCTGGACCTCAAACGCAGGTAAAGCGGAAGTGAACTCATATTGCTGTTTAAATACTGAGTATGAAGTATGTTGTGTGTGAAGCAGGGAATGCAGTTGAATCATTTACAATCAGCAGCCACAAATACATTATAACCATACTGACTGACTAGTTTATCAGGCCAGTTACTGCCTGTAGTCCATCAGGTACTATACACTGCTCATCAGCCCTCCAGCAGATATTATTTGGGTAGTAACACTGATATGGTTACTGTTTACACTATTATTATGCTACTGTGAGGCAATTTTACTACCCAGTTGCATTATAGGGCAGAGTTTACAGTTCACAGACAGTTCTTTGCACTGGTTTCAGTGGGTAGTGTAGCCACCTCACAGCTCCAGGGTCCCCTAGTCGATCCTGAACTCGGGTTACTTTGTGTGGGGTTTCACATCTTTTCCCAGTGTCTGCTTGGATTTCCTCAGGGTTCTCCTGTTTCCTCACACCTCCAGGAAATATGCATGTAGGTGGATTTTCTATGCTAACTGCCCATACAGTGGATATAAAAAGTCTACACACACCTGTTAAAATGGCAGGTTTTTGTGATGTAAAAAAAAAAAAAAAAAGAAACCAAGATAAATCTTGTCAGAACTTTTTCCACCCTCAATGTGAAATTACAACGTATAAAAATTAAGTGAAAAACAATCAGAAACATTTGAGGGAGGAAAAGGAAAAATAAAAACTTGCAATAACCTAGTTGCATAAGTGTGCACACCCCTAAACTAATACTTTGTTGAAACACCATTTGATTTTATTACACCACTCAGTCTTTTTGGGTAAGAGTCTATCAGCGTGCCTGTTTTTCCCTTAAATGTTTGTTTTTCACTTAATTTTTATACGTTGTTCTGACATGATTTATCTTGTTGTTTTTTTTTTTACATCACAAATAGCAGCTATTTTAACAGTGGTGGTATTTTAACGGACTTTATATATATCCACTGTAGGTGTGACTGAGTGTGAATGTGTGTGCATGGTGTTCTGTGATGGAATGATCTCCCGTGCAGGATGTACTCCTGCTTCACGCCCAACGTTACCAGGATTGACTATGGATCCACTGAGACCCTGACCAGAATAAACCGGTTACTGAAAATGAATGAATATCCCATCTAATTAGCGTGCACTGTCTTGTGTAGTTATTGTCCTGAGTATACATTGTATATTTTGCACTCATCGGTCTCACACTGTTGTGTGTTTGTACCTGTGTGTACCATGCTGCTGTTGTTAGGTGTTGCACCATGGATGTGGAGAAACAACATTTCATTTGAATGTATACAAGTTATATGGATGCATTTCAATAAAACTTACTTGACTTCACATCACTTCAGTTGATTAGACACACAACTGATACACAATTCATGTTAATCCTCTTCAGAGGTGTTGGTGTATTCCTTCAGGACTGCTGTTGTCTGGATATTTTTGATTGGTGGAACAGATTGACTACATTCAGTATTTTTATGTATTGCACCTATACTGTAGGTATACCTGATACAAAACATACATGCTGAGATGACTCTCAGTAATTTAGTCAAGTGAGTCTCATTCCATTTCTTTAAAATGATTACTTTTTAATAAGAAAAACTCTCCCACTTTCTGCCCTCTTTCTCACAGCTTTTGTTTAATCTTGCCTTGCCAACCAATGTCCTGAACCGAGCAACTCGAGTAGGTCCTCCAGGTCCTATTGTGATCGAGAAGCTTGTGGCTCATCGGGAGCAGCAGCATGACGCTGGTGAGAGCTGTAGTAGCTCCTTACGCCTTTCCGTTCTCTCTGAGGATCAACTACAGGCTGCAGTGAGACTAGCCAAAAAAGACTTGCGCAGAAAACGACAGGAATCCATAAACAGTCTGTCGCACAAGACAATAACGAGGTCTCCAAGTCCAGATAAGAATAAAACTGGCAATCAGCAGGTACCAGTATCTTGTTAAATATGAATAGTTTTTGATATCAGCATATAACAGTCATGTAATGAACATTAATCCATGACTGTTGTTTCTTGTCCAAATCTAGAATGGGGTTTCCTCTAAAGGTAGGCAGAGGACAGGAAGTCCAAAGAGGCAGACAAAGTCGTGCACACAGGTGCTTGTGTATACTCCTCAGAAGCTCTTTCAACCCTCTAAGGCTGAACAAGGGCAGTCTCCTCCAACCAGAGACCCTGGACTAAAAGCCATCAGCAGTGAGCCACAGCTTAGCAGAGAGATCCGCAAACTACAGAAGGAGCTGGAGACTTACGTCCAAAGAATAGAGCAGCTTGTGAATAAGGGTAATGCTGGTCACATGTCTTAATACGTTTATAGTGTAGTGTCTGTATGGATAAAAGCAGATGTCATGAGTGTGCTGTCCTCTGCAGGACGGATAGTGGAGAGTGTGGAGCCAGATGAGAAACGCAGGATTGAGATCCGCCAGCAGGAGCAGGCTGCTCGCTCTGCACGGATTATCTACGTCTTACAGCAGCAGGTCAGTATGTCCGCAATGCAACAAATTTCATACATGCTTAATTAATGTTCAGAGTGCCCTTTTGGAATGTCCTTAAGCTTTTTAAACATTTCTCGTTCAGTGTGTGTTTGAGAACGAATGTAGCTCTTTCTCTCTTTTGTTTTTGCATTGTTATGATGCTGTAATGGTTTTGAGGGAGATTTGCTATAGGCGAGTTTACAGTATAGGGGTGCAGTGGGTGCATTTGCACCCCTACTGGGATAAAAATTGATTTTTCAAATAAATTTTTCCCTTTGGTCTCATTTAAATCACTCAGAACATGCTAGTAAATATAAATTTTCTTAGTTATTTACTAGTTACTGTGGAATAATGATAGAATATACTGTATGTGATAACTTGTGATATTTTGATTTCTACTTTTACTGCCATTATTTCTGTTTCTGCTGCATTCTTGACATTAAAACGCATGAGGCTTTTATTATGTTTTTTATCCTCCAAGTGCACATGGCTTTAATAATGCACTAATATAGCTAAAGTCAGTTAATAAGTCCTTAAGTACAAAGAATTTGTTGTTTGGTGAATGACTTGTTTAATATTTTTACTTTTTGTTTTTGTCTTCAACACTATTAGTGATTAAACTGTAAAAAAAATAAGAAACTTTGGGTTGTGTAAATTTTTTGACTGGCACTGTAGACTTGTACACAGTATTATTAATGATTTATATATGTATATATATCTAGGTGAAAGAAATTCAGGAGGATTTAGACAAGCTGCGTTCTCAGAGTGTAAGGCCTACCAATAAGGTCAGTGATTTGTGGCATTAAGGATGTTTTATGGTGTAAGAATGACCTCTCCTGGGACTGACATGCTTTATTTGTTATCTTTTGCAGTGCAGGGCGGTGAACAGGTTGGCAGCGGCTCATCGCGGGGCAGTCCGAGCCATGCAGGCATTCATTCAGCAGCTGTCAGACCCTGCTGAGAGCAGAGTACCTGTCCAGTGTAAAGAGCTGGGTCAGCTCATACGCCAGCTCTCGCTCTGCTCTGCCAAGGTGGAGGCGAGCCAGGGCTCAGCTGTCCGAGAGACCACACTGGACATCCTGCAGAAGTTAGAAGTAATGACAGAGTTTATGTATTGTTATTTTTTTTTCCTGAATCCACCTTTGGCATGTCCAATTGATATGTTAAATATGAGTGCGTGGAAGGGAGCAATGTTTAAACTCTTATTTCTTAAATTCCCACTCAGACACTGGACTTGGCTCTGAGTAAGCAGGATAGTCAGCAGGATCAGGAGCCACGTATGCAGAGTGTCTCTCCTGTAAAAGAGAGGACTTCCAGGGTCAGTGAACGCAGCACGTCCCTTTCTCGTTTTCCCCAGGCCCAGACTGCCAAAGCCACTCGACGACCAAAGAAATCATCAGCTCCTAAAAAGAGTAAGTTGTCAACTCTATAAAGAAAGTAATAATAATAATAATAATAATAATAATGATAATGATAATGATGATGATGATGATAATAATGATGATGATGATAATAATAATAATCTTGCATGTTACTCATGGAATGTAACTGAACGTATTTTCCGTAAGGTTAAATGACTAATGTAGGCATAATCATGCCAAAAACTGGAATAAGAAGTTAGTCAAATACATATAAATGATAATGAATGTAAGTATTTATAAAGTGAGTATAATGGTAATGAAAGGGGATTACACATTAAGACTTTCAGCTGGGCATGTGATGAGTTTTGATGACTACCATCATTTTGTCATGCTTCATTCTGTTAACACACTATTAAATAATAAATACTATATGTAAATCTGAAAACACCCTTAAGCATGCTGCAACGCCTCCTAAACTAATATGTAGACAAGTCTACATTTAATCATTAAAACAAAAATATTTGTTGTGCTTGATATGGCACAAAAAATGGAGAGCATATTAAAGGACCGTTCTCTGTAGTTTTTGTTCTGATTGCTTAGACAGAAGAGCGGCAGGCCGGCCTTTGAAAGCAGGACAATTCTTGGATCAAGAGCGCAAGGAGGTTCTGAAGGCTGGGATCCAGAACCTGGTGCGCATGCAGGAACTGAGAGAGGGGGAGAGTCGGAGCAGGCCAGAAATGGACATCCCTAAATCATCTAGTGGTGCAGCCCATCCAGACAAGAGCAAGGTGAGCCTGGGTCTCACCATCACAAAACATGGTCCAGTGAATTTTCACATCTTTAACACTTGATCTCTGGTCTGTCAGAAAAAAAATCACTGATTAGCAGGAGAAGCAGGGCTAATTTGGTAATAGGCATAATAGAATAGATGAATAGAATAGCTTAAAATGTGTAATGTATTGGGTGATAATAAAACAGTTTATGGTCATATTTGGGAAATTTGTGAGATCATTGTATTAGAATGAAATATAACAGATTGAGAACTGGGAGCTTCATGCTTTAACTAGATGTGTTTAAGACAAAATCTGAACTCTTAATTCCTACAGCCGAGTGTTCATGTTCGCGATGCTGGTTTCCAGCAGCCCACGGTTTCATCCAAGCTCAGAGAAAGTCAGTTACCACAGAGAGAGGCGTCAGTGCCCTGGATCCCTACATCTCCTCATTCTCCTGTGAAACAACGGTCAGTCACTAACACATCCACGTAAAAAACTTCAATCCTTATCCTCCTGTGCTTCAATCCTTATGAGCTTTCTCCACATCACTGCGTATGTAGAATAATTTGAACTCTCAGAGTGTGTGTGATTGAATTGCTTGAATGAATTTACATTCATGGTCACCTTAAACCTTGTAAAACATTGTTTTTATGAGTTATTTTACAGAGCAAACCTGTTGAAGTGCAAGTCTTATTGCTAAAATTTTGCCAAATTCTTTTGAGAAACAGGGAAATCTGTGTTAGGATGAAGTACGTTATTGTGTCATAAAAGATAAGAGCCTATCATGGTCCAATCTACAAGTGCATCGGAGAAAAATGTGCAACATGTTGTTTTTCAGTACACTTTGTATCTTACTTGGCAGTATAGTTCTTTTGTCGTTTGAAGTATATAGCCACATAAAGTGTAGTCATCTTCTGTAGTATCATTTTCTTAATAAGGTTTCTAAGTTTTATTAATTTCAGATAGATGTAATATTACATTATATGTCTTACAGTATGTCAGTTATGGCTGTGTTCATGGGGTTTCCTCCCCCAGTCCAAAGACATGCGTTGTAGGCTGATTGGCATCTATGAATTGTCCGTAGTGTGTGTGCCCTGAGTCCCCTGGGATAGGCTCCCCGTGATGCTGTGTAGGGTGGATGGATGTATTATACAAGGGTTGTATAAGTGGTGTAGAGCTTATATTAGCTCTAATAGACATAATTACAGGATTAACACATGAGAAGAAACATCATTGATATCTGAAGATTACGAAGATCAAATAAACCTTCGTTGTTTTACATTTTTCTTGTCCTTCAGTTCTCATAAGAAACTGGTAATGAAGACAAAACAGTCCAGCATTTACTATATACTGTATAGTACATATTACTTTTGTTTATTTATTTGCTATTCTTAACTTATATTCAGCAGAATTTCTTCTCACAAAGCACCAATAAAATATGTGACTGTTTTAGCAGAGCTGTGTCAAGCAGACCAGAGCCGAGATGTCTCTTCTCCCCAGTAAAGAACTCTTCACAGCCCACGGGTGCGCAAGCCAAAAGCCAGAGAAAGACCAGCATCGAAAACATCAGAGATGTCCAAAATGAGGCCCTCAGGTCAGACACAGCTTCAGTCTACATACATCACAGCTTTATATTCGCAGGAACTTGTTTCCCAAAACTCTTGAGGCACAAGTGTGTTGACTATGATGAGCAGGGGGCAGTTTTTTTATGCATTGTATTAAGCTCTTCTTTTTACACTTTAAAGTTTGTTGTTTGGCATTAGGGACATTCCTTAAATTTCTGGGCATTTTGAGGTCTCTGTGAACCCTTACACCTCTGTTTACCATTAATCGAAAACATAGAGCTATGATTTTAAGAGATATTGTTGTGCATTTGGCTTTGACAAATCTAACACCACACTTTACCACTGTAAAAATGACCTGTTATTAACTGAACAGTTGTGATGTCTTTAAATGTGCAGAGGATAAGAAAAATAAATTACCTTGACTATTCCTTTGGGAAGCATAGATTATATTAGTTTAAGTAATTTAAATTATTAATTCATTTCATAGTGTAGTTGGAAGCCACAGGCTAAGCATTTGAGTCTAATGACAAATGAGTCATTGCCATAAATTACTTGCAGATGTCTGCTGGAATTCATTTTATTCTGGGGCAATTAACAGCTTTTCCTAACCTAAATCTCCTTTGACTGATATAATTTTAGTGTAGTGCATAAGAAGTCAGGTAATGGCAGTTTGTGTATATATTATTTTGGTAAAGTCACATGATCCATGACCATGCATGTGTTGTGTTAGAAAGTATTTGTGATGTATTTTATGTTTTTTGATCATAAATGAAGAATGTGTGATTTTATTAGTGTCTGCATGTGCAATGCAGGCAAGCGTGGCTGGATACAATAACAGAAAACAGACAGAGAGAACTGAATCAACTCAGTAAAAAGGAAATGGGGGATGTTCGCAGGCTCAGGTACAGGAACATCACAGGCCACTGGTCTATGTGGGGACTTCTGTCTGTGTGTGAAGAAAAGTACGTGCTTGGGCTTTACCTACTTCAGTATATTTGTGTAATAGGGCTGAAGTGGGCTCTCCTACACAGTGGACTGAGGGAGCAGAGCAAGCAACTGGAGAAAGACTCCAACCTCTGCTGGATTCTGTACAGGTACCTGGTAATTATTGAAAGAAATCATTGTAAAGTACTATCATCAGCATTTTGGAGCCTTAAATCATTGCTGGGTACTAAACTGCTTGTGTAAAGTGCCAAACTGTCCAATTTATATAAACTGGGACAAGTACATGACCAAACCCAAACAAAGAATGCTTACATCAGCTTGTTAGAATTTCTCCTTGTTAGAATCCTGGCAGGTCTATGATGCATGCAGTCCAGTTTCAAATTTTCTCTCTAGCAGGGTGGTGAAGGTTGGGACAAAAACAGTTTGTCTCGTACACAGCAGATTTTGAAGCAGGCTGCTGATAAAGTGTAGCCTTATCCTGTGAGCATCCCATCCCCCCCCAACCTCTCACTCTGTTATTTAATAACTCATTTTTAAAGCAAGTTAACATTTACCTTATGCTTGATGTACTGTGATATTACACCAGTGTGAAGAAGTCCACTGCCCTTACCATGGCAACTACCATAAAGAAAGAGAAAAATGCTAGAAAAATGATTGCAAAAAAAAAAAAAAAAAAAAAAAAAGAAAGATCTTATTTGGAACCAAAAGCAGTTATTTATAAAATTAATTAGGTTTCAGCATCAGTGTGGTAACACTTTAATTAAGGACAGTGTATATAATGCTATCTAACACTTTCATGACAAATAACATAATTATGCATATGCATAATCATTCAAAAAGATGTCAACTTTGACGTCAGTTTTAATTAAAACCCGAGTCAATGACATTTGACATTTCATATGACATTTCTGGGTTGACTTAGGCTAGAACATTGTAAGAACTGACTTTCAAATAATGTAGTGACTGTAAACTGATGTAGCTTGTAAACTGAGGTTAACTACGAAAATCAACAAGTGTGAGCATTTCCCAAAGATGCTCTGCAGTGTCTCCTATACATGGCATTTGGTGTTAACATTCAAATAAACAACCTGCTGTATAACATTGTTACATAGGCACAGTTTTAACAGTGACGATTATTACAATGCACCAGCATTTTGCCCTTAAGTAAAATGAGTTTTTGCTTGTTAGAATTTATAAGCAAATTCATATGTACACTATATGGCCAAATGCTTGTGGACACCTGACCATCACACCCATATGTCCAAACTGTTGCCACAAATTACGAATCACATAAATGTATAGAATGCCTTTGTATGCTTTAAAATTACAATTTCCCTTCACTGGAACCAAGAGGCCCAAACCTGCTGCAGTATGACAATGCCCCCTGTACAAAGCGAGGTCCATGAAGACATGGTTTGCTGAGATTGGAGTGGAAGATCTCGAGTGGCGTGCACAGAGCCCTGACCTCAACCCCACTGAACACCTTTGGGATGAATTGCAACGCCAACTGCTCCCCAGGTCTCCACACCCACCATGAGTACCTGACCTCACTAATGAGCAAATCCCCATAGCCACACTCCAAAATCTATTGGACAGCCTTATAAAAGGGTGGAGGTTATTATAACAGCAAAGGGGGGACTAAATCTGGAATGGGATGTTCAAGAAGCACATATGGGTGTGATGGTCAGGAGTCCACATACTTTTGGCCATATGACAATGCAATGACTCCATGATGACATACTGGTGTATATTTTCTCTAATCTCAGACTGACATGTTTAACATGCCACATCATGAACAGCATGTGTATGCTGAGCTTCAAAGACAATTGTCAAGATGTTTCAGCCCAGAATTGGCCCAGGAAGTGTTCTAACACAATCTATAACAAAAAATCTCTATCACTTGAGTCACTTGATGGTGTTAATCTGTCATTAAAACTGTCAAAATAGTCATTAGTAGACAGCTGATGTCAGTCGGAATAAGCCTTCATAAATGTTTATGTAGGTTTGTTTCATTTGCCATAAAAGGATTAAGGTGTTGTCATGTACCCTTATGAACACTGCCCTTAATTTTTCAGTGACCGTGCTGTGTAATGATGTTGTCAGGGTGGACATAAAGACAAATAGAGTTTTTTAATGATCTGTTTAACAGTGAGATTTAGATTTAGAAGATTGTACCAAGGGGTCAGTTTAGTCAACAGGGAACACTAAATGAGGGACAAAAAAGTAAATTAGACTAAACCAGTAGGGGTCTCTGAAGTTCCATTTGTGAGGCAGCTAAACAATGACGTCAAATATCAATGACTTGTACGTAGAAGTAAATACAGATTTTGATTCATTAAACTCAGGAGTGATTGACTGATTAGAAAATATCAGGATGAGGAAATGAGGAAATGGACAGAAATGAACCATTATCCCTTCCTTTCATTTCACTTCACGTCATACTGTGTATGGTTGTGTAAGTGACCAATAAAATTTTAATTTGAATCCCTCTTTTTTCCCCTGTGAGTGAAAATATATGTACTACTGTCATGTTGCGCTTATGTATTTGTGTGTATTCAGACTGCACTGAGTACAGATGTGGAGGCCACAGCTGGTGCTGTGCAGAGGGTGGATGGGGAGCATGACACATTACTGGAGTACCCCATGCTGGACAATATGCTACTGCGCATGGAGGAGATAGAGGTCAGCACTCTGATCTTGCTCCTAACTTTATATACTTTATTTATACCTTAATATTGCAATGTATTCATTCTATTGTTTAGAGGGAGTATCTGCCAGCTGCTGTTTTACTGATTTATCTTTTTCCTACATCATAAATTAAACTGCTAAAGTGTGTGAGTTAAGCAACATTGATGCTTTGTAACTATTTGCTTAAACTTTTTGTTCACTTAATCTGAGTTGAGAGCTCTGTATTGATTGTATTGTATTGAAAGTGAACTGCTGAAATAGCTGTCTATTGTATATTTATAAAAATATATAAATGTGTATTTTGTGTTCCTGTTTGCATCCTTGTTTAGAAAGACGAGGAGGAAGTGCGGCGGCGTTTTGCTATGATTTCTTACTCTGACCCTCTTCTCTGGGACATGGATGCAGGTAAAAATGAAAGATGAATGATTCATTGTTAGGTGTTTTAGAGATCTCCAGCCAGAAAAGCACAGACCAACAGGTACAAAAAGGAGTGTCTTGTCTAATTAATATCTATTCAGTTTCTCAGAATGTCACAGTGTATTTTCCTACAGCAGGATGTACATTTTAGACTTTCTTTAATACTTATTAGGTCTTCACTTATGCATAGTAAGTCTTTTTTTGCACTTGCTTAAAGGTTACTTGACTTTACATTTGCACACCTTGCATATCTCTCTATATTTGAGAAACCTCATGCATCCTTCTTGTCATGGCCTGTGAAATACAGGCTCCATTATACTGATTCTACAAGGATTCCTTGCTCTTTCTGCAAAATATATTAGCCAGAGTACATGGATATACTATATTTGTGACATCCGAGTATTGTATATATTGTTTACTTTTGTTACTATTTTTATAGCATACTACATCCTGTCCCACTACGCAAGCACCAAATATAAACAAAGGAAATTCCTTGTACATGGAAGTGTACTTGGCCACCAAAGCAGATTGTGTTTCTGTATATTTTTTCAGATTTACAAGGAGGCTTACTATTTCCAATTTGATTTGATCGTATTGTCCAGCAGGTGGCACCATTGTTGACACAATTGTTGCTCTTATGTTGGTGATTTAGGAACCCAAAGAAAGCATGATAGCTCCAGGCCTGCATCTCCACAACCCATAAGACTGACCAAACCAGCTCAGAGACTCTCCACTACAGGAGACATTGTCCTACAGAGGCCAGTGGAGACTGAGTAAGTAACTGTGAGCATCTGAGAGTCCTGACATGACACACCATAAAGACTCTGACTGCCCAAGTTGGCACACGTGCCCTCTTTCTTTTGATTTGAATGAAGGATAATGTATTCAAAGGAGCGATCAGTGATTAAATGATTATGGTGTCCTCAAATTGAGTTTATGACATAACGCACCATTAAACCCATCATACACATAATGTATTAGACCAACCTAATGTATTATAATGCTAACAAGTAAAATCCCTTGAGTAGTTTGCAGTAATCAGTAAGGCAAAGAAATAGTGTGTTAGCAGGTTCTGTTTATGCACTATAATGTTTGGTGAAGGGAAAAACAACAGCAAGAAAAGTTATTCTCTAACACAACAATGGATTTACCCAGTCACCTTTCAGTATTTCAGCCAAGAGTGGAAAAGCTTGAGCCTGACTTTGCCTCTGCCAGGGTTCTGGTTGCAGCTTGTGCTGCTTCAGATAATTTGGCCCATAAAACAAAACAGAATGAACGAAAAGGAGAGTTAGAAACACTATGGGTCTAAGTGAGACAGGTTTTTAGCAAGAATTAGTGGATGAGATTTAATAGTATCATTAAGAGATGAAAAAATGCTCCTTTCCTTAGAACCCAAACCAGTCAAAGCCCTAAGTATACTAAAAAGTTTAGTGCTAACTTTGTGCCTCAGCATGTTTATATAGCTCTCAGTAGTGTCTAATTTTTTTAGCCTTTAAATTTTTAAGTAAGTGCTCTCTGCTGATTGCAGCATCTTCTGTTTGCTTCACAAAAAACAGAGGTTTTGTGCCAAGTTCCAGGAGAGCATTTAAACCCACACCCTGGTGTTTCTGAATTTTTTATTTTCCACTGCTATAACAATGTCATGGTTATTGAGCCCTCTTACTCCTGTACCCTGTGTTGGATGTGATAGCATCTCGTGTGTTTTTCTCTGTGTGAATGGATCAGCAGGCTGTACATAGCCAGTGGCCTTCTCTGATTGGCTTTGCCCTCTCTGTTATACTTTTTCACTAAACAAGTGACAAGGAACATCATCAATACCCAGTCATTCTATTTCAGAAAACATCTGCAACAATGCCAGTGTGACAGGCAACCAACAGATACTGACTAGATTTTTCTAATTTCTCATTCCCTTGTGTTGAAGGAAATTTCAACAAGATATACTGTATATTAAGTGTCTATATAGTGTAGGAAAATTTATACTTGATGGAATAGATAACATCCAGACAAATAAGCTCTAGCCTGAATCCTTCCTGGTGGCTGTAGCACAAATATTGATTCTCACTGGTCTTCCCACTGAGCAAGGATTCTTTATTCCTTTGTACTTTTGCCAGGCCATGAAAAAAGCAGTGGCAGCTGTGGTGAAATTGATTAGGATACCTGCAGAACAAGCGCTACTGTAATTGTGCTCTTTGAGGAATAAGTACTCTCCTAGCAATCATTCACCCAGCAGAAATACAGAAAATTATAGGAATCATCTGTGTGGTTTTTGTTCTGTGCAATATAGTGAGTAGAATAGGAAACAGAAACGGAAATGGAAGAGCAGACAAATAAAAGAAAACCAGAGGCTCTGTTTGTGTATGGGACATTTTGCTGGAATAGTTTGGGTCCCCTTTTCCCCTTAGGGGGAAGTCATTGCTAATCAGTACAAAGTTATTTTGACTGATGACGTTTATTGCATGAGGAAACATTTCTATCATGGTGAAATTGATCTCTTCCAGGATGATCATGCTTTTGGTATGTGCAGGAAGGCTACCCAAAGTAAATATGTATGATTAGATAATAGCCCTAGCTGCTGTTTAGTGATCAGAAACCATTTAAAGTGATGTGGCAGAATTACACACACATACTATACGGCCAAAGGTTTGTGGACACATGACCATCACACCCATATGTTATTTTTGAACATCCCATTCTAGATTTATTCCTCTTTTGGTTTTATTATAATCTCTATGGAGCTGCTAAGGGGACATGGTGATGGAAAAAAAATAGGAGACGGGAGGAAAATTACTATTTCTACTATTTACTATTTTTTTGCATTCTCTCACAAAGATTTGCGTTTGCGGGAGAACACAAAGTTTCTTGGGGGAACGCAAAAGTTTTGCAAGGGAACTCAAGCATTGAAATAGAAATTTTCCTACTATCTCATACTTTTTCCATCACCATGTCCCCTTAGGGCTCCATCAATCTTTACACTTCTGGGAAGGTTTTCCTCTACATTTTGGAGCATGGTTCAGGGGATTTGGCCATTCAGCCACAAGAATATTAGTGAAGTTTGGCACTGATGTTGAGCAAGAAGTCCTGGGGCACAGTCAGCTTTACAATTCATCCTAAAGATATTCAGTGTGATTGAGATCCACTCCAACCTCAGCAAACCATGTCTTCATGGACATTGCTTTGTGCATTGGGCATGCGTTTGGACCCCTTAGTTCCAGTGAAGGGAAATTGTAATACTACAGCATACATAGACATTCTATACAATTCTTTGCTTCCAACTTTGTGGCAACAGTTTGGGGAAGGTCCATGTCTGGGTGTGATGGTCAGGTGTCCACAGATTTTTGGCCATGTAGTGTATATTATAGTACAACAGATTGCCATTATAGGGAGTTTGCTTTTCAGTCTGTTTGAGAGCGCAAGAAACTTTGGCAGACATTACACTAGCCTCCTACTGAAGATTTTTGTGCTTGTAGAGAAGCAATTCCAGCCAGACACATGAATCAGAACGATTCTGTGACGACTACATTAGACCAATCGATGGTCTTTTCTGAGTATTTTTAGCCCTACCTGTATGTCCAGGCTTGGCTTGCAAAATACCTGGGCAAGAAGGGCAACCAAATCCAGTGGGGATACTTAAATACAGCTCAGCTCACTTGGCAATAAAAATAATGACAATGTAGTGTGCTGAACCGAGCTGTCCAGTGAAAAAGCAGTTGGATGCAGTCATTTCAGTGGATGATGAAAGACTTTTCCTTGCTCAGAAAAATAAGCTAGTTATGCTCTTAAAGCAAACTGTAGATATATAGAGTGCTTTATGAATGAGTGGGATGGTGGTGCATGTTGGGAAGGAGAGTGGATTGACTCCAGAGAGAAACAGAATGACTGATATTATTTTATTATAGTATGTACAAAGTAGCAGAAACTCACCTCAGCAGATCAGCTGAGAACCTGCAGCACTGCTTTATCGTATAGTGTGGCATTGCTCTTGTCTATGCCTTATTTTGTATATAATTCTCCTAGACTAAGGTTAGTCTGCTATGCATTGTGTGCTCAGTGAAAGTAGGTTATAATCTTTCTCCTGGCCATGTCTCTAAAGAAGAACGTTTCACTTCATTTCATTTCATTTTTTTTTTTTCCAAACATACCCTCACTACACCATCATTTTCAAACCCAGTGGCTAATGAAACCCAAAATGGTTTCTGGTATACTCTATATTTTGTGTGTTCAGACTCAGTAAGCAGGGCCTTTTCGGAAATTTTCCTATTCTCAGCTATTACACTCGTGGCCCTCTGCTGCCTTGCTCCTGTTGGCTATTTTGTACTCAGTTCAATGCATTAAATGGTCACCTGCTGCACTGCCAAACTTCATATCCATACCAGTTTGGTGTCTATCTTGACAACAAGCTGGACTGGAAGGTCAACTCAGAGGCTGTGTACAGGAAATGGATGAACAGTCTCTACTTTCTGAGAAAGCTCAGGTCCTTGAATGTTTGCAGCAAGATGCTAGAGATCTTCCACGAGTCTGTGGTAGCCAGTGTGTTCTCCTCTGCAGCAGTATGCTGGGGAGGTGACATCAGAGCTGGACATGCAAAAAAACTCAACAAACTGGTCAAGAAGGCTGGCTTGGTCGTGGGCTGCTCTCTGGATGGTTCTAAGGTGGTGATGGAAAAGAGGACACTCAACAAACTCACAGCCATTCTGGACAATAAACAGCATCCCCTTCATGACCTACTGGTTAAACACCAGAGCTCCTTTAGTAGAAGACTCATTCAGCTCTGCTGTAGAAAGGAATGGTACAGGAGATCATTTGTAACAATAGCAATCTCACTGTACAACAGCTCATCAGTGTGCTGGGACACTATTTTGCACTGAGCCAGTCTTAGGATAAGCTCAGTGGACAATAGTTGAACTTTACTACCATCCACTATTCATATCCATATGCACTGCCACTTTACTTCTGTTCATTTTTCCTTTTTCTTTACTTTTCTCATATTCACTCTATACAATATTGTATATCCCTATTCATTTTATTGCTGTTTACAATGTTTACATGGTTGACAATGTTGGCACTGCACTGCCACTTTAATTCCACTCAAGTCTGCTGCTTACATCTACAATGCTTGCACCCCACTGCACTACCACATCACACTCTTACACTGTATTCTTTTTAAAAAATATATATTTATTCTTATTTTGTCGTATTTTGTCTTATTCTTATTTTGCCTTTGCCCTATCTGTCTTATATAGCAAATAAAAGAATGCTAAGCCTGCTTAAGACTCCAAAATGAATAAAGCTACATTGTCATTCAGAACTTTTTTCAGCTTCTGATCAAATGAAACTATTAAAGGAGGGAATTTAATTGTCTTATTTGTGTGAAATTTTCAGCTGCTTGATTATGTAAGATTTCTCTTTCCTGCAGTGAATGGTTCTTTCCCACAGCGCTATAGCAAGCTCAAATGGCTTCAGGTAGCTATTAATGCTGGCTATTATAACTGCCACCACCGGTGCAAGTTCTAAATTTGGATAGAGTAAGTGCTCCAGCTTCTATATGACTGATTTGGGCACAGTTGGAAATGTAACCCAGCCTTGCCTAGAAGGGCCCTAACATGCATCTACACTCACTTCATGTGACCAGCGTGACTGGCCACTGGCTGTGAGCCTTCCGACAGTGTTCTCAGCTTGTAGCGCAACTTAGGGCAAATATCATTTGAAAATGGTCGTATTGAATTTGTCTCAATTTCTTCTATGCAAGTGTTTTGGTTCCATTTCTAAAAAGTTGATGAGTTTATTAATGCTGTTTATTGATTGCTATGAAATGCGTAGAGTAACCAGTGTCTTGTGTGTGCATGTTCAGTGTAGGATCAGAAAGCTCCAGGCTGGATGAGGTACCACCTGATGCCGTTCCCAGCAGTGCAGCCACGGACCGAGCACAAAAGAAAGGAGGGGTTCGGTTGAAAGTCCCCTCCAGTGTTCAGAAGAACATCCAGAGGTACAGGGAGGAGCACGATTCCTACCTGCGTCTGGTTTCACATGCAGCAGTGGGCAGTTTTAACCCCTGGGCTGTAGCTGAAAGGTAAGGCCCTGACATATAGAACCATCTGTGGAAATATGTAAGCATGTAATATTATAACAGCAGAAGGATTAGAAGGATATGTCGAAAATATATATAGGTTTCAGTCGTATCTCTGAAAGTGTTTGTGGCTAAAGCGGAGCCACAGATGACTCATTGCTTGTGCCATTGTTCCCCCAGTGCCACAAGCAATAAAACTTTATTTACAGCCTGGAGGCCAAAAAAGAATCTGAAACATTGTGCCATTTTATTTATTAATGCTAACTTCACTGTGTTCAGGCTGTTGTGGTATATGATCTTTGTGCATAAATGTCTCTAAAGCTGTATACTCTTGAGCACACCCACCACATCATTAGCATTGTAAACAGAATTTTTTAAGTTGGTGCAATGCGCAAGATCAGCAGAGAGCCCTTGATTGTAACACGCTCTCAATTTAACACTCACTCCCAAAGTGCATGAATAAAATGAACACAGATATGCTTAGAGCATTCCCACTACACTGTTGCTGAGGCTATTAATTTTTTGCTACACTCAACAAATGTGCAAAATCATAATCATATTTTACTACTTAAGGACATACCAATTCTGAAAATGCACTTTTTTGGATGCCCTGGCAGCTCAGCTGAAATAGTTGATTCTGGGACTGAGAGTATGCAGTGCAGAAGCTGATCAACAGAGCCCTTCTTACACAGTAGCTCAATGAGTAGCCTTCCTTCACTAGTGGATGCTGTGTTTTTCCTGCTATGTTCAGCTCTGGCCTCAGTGGCATCTGAAAGCTAGTCTTGCTCAGCGGTAAGGTGGTATGCACCGTGGTCAGGCTTGAAAATAGCTGCCTGGGATTGGATAGTGATGTACAAGGCTCAGCACAGAATGCTCTCTGTCACACAGCGTTAGTCATGATGGAATTTACTATGCCACAGTGCAAGCGAGTAGATATGGGATTAAGAAAAGAGTCCAGCACCACCTCTACACTTGTGATGTGATGTAATGTGTTCCATTAAACAATGTCTAGTCTGAAATATTTTCACACTAAGAAAGTAAATTTAGCCAGCTTTCTTTACCATCTGCCTCAGTGATTTTCCACCACCCCAACTAGTCTTCAGCTCCCCACAGCAGCGAATAATGAATGTGTTAGTTGGCTAGTCCATGCAGCCTCTTGAAGGAAGATGATTCACCATTGACAGTACTGGAAATTCAGTTAGAGGAGGGAAAAAAGTCTGTTTTTGTTAAGCTTTTTCTCCAATTTTCTTATAGAGCCTTACTCATATAAACATACTCAAAATGTAATGTTTTTCTAAGATTTGAAATGATTCTTAGTTGTTTATTTATTCGTGTGAAATAACTACTGCATTAGGGCCGGGCTTTCTTCAGTCCAGTGCACTCTGGGATTAAAGAGACTCGCAGGCACACTGAATACCCTATGACAGTTCTGTTTCTGTGCACTGCACACATGAAATGCAGTGAAAAAAAACAAGTTTAAAAAAAAAAAAAAAAAAGAAAAACGGCCAGCCTCAGGGCTTCATACTGTCACATCAGGTTTCAGCTTTTTGGATTAACCAATAATTTTGACTGGTGAACAAAAAGAAAAAGTTCTCGTGGAATAAAGTACCTGAACAAACTGTAACCTAACGTAAACAGAGATTAGAGCTAGTATTTATTTTGTTCTGTCTGTTCTCTCTCAGTTTGGCTGAGGAACTGATGATGGAGGCCTTGGCTGACGTGGCAGGAGAGTTCCAGGATGTTTGTGAAGAGTATGCAGAAGCCATCTTCACCTCAGAGTTTCTCCAGCCAATTCAGTCTCCTTCTCCATCTGTGTCGTAGCAGTGTGAACAATAGAACCAGTAGAACTTTTCATCATGGGTGCTTTTTTTCCCCTTAGTGCTTTAGGCAGTTGATCTCAGGAACACACATGGAGGTAATGAATGTGAATCATGCTTGCCCCTCCCAATGGCCTGTCTCACTTCTTATACTTTTAATTGGATCATAAAATTATCATAAATTTCCTCTTCCATATAAAACTCAGACTAGACCACTATATTTTTTATACACATATGAGTCAGTGGCCAGACTCAAGGACACTGGGCCCTCTGTGTGTTTTTTTTTTTTATTTATTTTATTTTTTAAAATATATTATTATTTCCATTGTTGATTTGTATACACTGCACTTTTCCTGTTTTTTCTCCCCATTCCTGTTCCCATTAACCGTAGATGTTTAATTGTCATGTGATTTTTATGCTGTAATTAAGTGGTAAGTGATAGCAGTGTGTTAAATTAATTAATATATTATACAAGGGAGACAAAGTGGTTGAGGGGCAACATGCTTGTCATGGGTGTAACGTACAGGCGTTGAGAGAATTAGCCATTATCATATTGAATGTGTGTATAAATGTGTGGTCTATAAAATGTGAGAATGTTTAATTCAAAGGCTTCCTTACTGGTGCTATATGGGCAACAAAGTTATTCCAAATGGCTTCTTTCAAGGTTTGAATACATTATATTTATTTACATACAAAATAATGCCCCATTTATAATTGAAATAAACATTTTTACCAGAGTGGTTTTGGAATGAAGCATTGTCTTTTATTTATTTTATTTTTATTGCAGGAAAATTAATTGAGCTTAAACATTTCAAATTCCAAGTGCCACACCACAATCATTTTTAAATGAGTAAAAGTGCTGAAAGGGCTTTATTTATTTATTTAAATAAATGAATGAATGAATGAATGAAAACAAGTATGCGTTCCACACTATGCAACATGGCAGTGTAATCAATAGGACATGTTTCTTGGTAGCTGTTTTTACAAGAATCTCTACAGTGACTACATCTAGAAATGTTTTTCTTGTGGAACTTTCCATCTGATGCTAATAGTCTCAGGCTCTCAAGGAGTGTGCTAATGTAGTGTGGCCTGTTGACTGAGATTGCGAGACGAGAGCTGACCTTCACTTCTTTGCTCCTATCAGTATTCATTTAGAGGTACTTGTGTACAGAATGAATTTGATTGCTGATGTGCCATGTGGCCTTGTGTTTGATGAGCACAAGTTCTTTTTGGTGTTCAAATGATAAAGCATGTAAATATGAGATGAAATATTGCAGCTGGATGATTACAGAAAATATCACAATGTTACATACAATGAAATATCTCAAACAACAAAGAACAAATTTTAGGCTTGAGCATTAGTACTTTTTTAAAAAATATTTCTTATGGACAGTCATAAATGCAGATTTAATTATTTATTGCCTCTGGGACTATGTATATAAAACGCTGTTCATGAAATATTCATTATAAGCACTGGAGCCTCAAAATGAAATTAATAGGTAAAGTAACTTCTGCACAATAGCACTGATTTCATGTTCATGGTTTTATATAATACACAGTACTTATTAAATATTTCATTAAATAAGCGATTTGTTATTTGATATGTTGATTGCTCAAGAGCTGTCATGTTATAAAATGATTTAATGACAGTGCATGAATACTGATTATATGGTAGCTGTCGCTGCAAACAGTGCAAGCAATTGCATTAAAATCAGTTCAGCTTGGCCTAGTAAAATGATCAAAATGATCCAAAGTGATCCTTTATCCCCCCAATATAATAGTTCCCCAACTATATTTCATTTACAGATAGTTAGATTTTACCGCAATCTGCTAAGAACTTTTCAGTAGTGCACTTAATCATGATGAACAGCCTAGACTAATTTGAATAAGTCTAAAGAGTAAAGAGCCTGCAGTCTTAAGAAACAAAGCTTTATACAGACAACTATATCATGACTTTTATTAATTTGTCTAAAGATGCCTAAAACCTGAACCAAATCAACCTTGGAACACGTCTAACTCACAAACCTGTTCAATGACTTTACATCGCTATGTATTATTTGAAGCTATGACATTCTTAGACAAATTTTTATCTATGCCCTACCCATCTGTTCCCACGGAGTTAATTATATGTTAGCTCAGTTTTCACCCAAAGGGCTAATTCCAGTAGATTTCATATTGTATGATTATAATGGTTTCAGTCGGTCATACCTGTTGGGAATATAATTCATTACAAGTTCTGCTTGGCAGTGATTAAAGAAAGGTGCATATAGTGTACCTTTAAAGCTTTACCCTGACAGGTAATTATGGTCCATTTATGTAAAATAGATCTTTTTGAAAGGTTCACTACATACACATTTCCAGGTAAAAGATATGTATTAAAGGTAAAAAAAATAAAAAATAAAAAATAGGGGTGCCAGCCCAGCAACAAGGAAAGTTACAGCTTAGAGTGTGTTTTTTTTCCCACAGGCCACAGCTGTTACCCAAAATAGGCAAAAACACTTTTGCTAACCTTTCCAAAACTTTTTATGAAAAGATTTATAGTGTCATAAAGTTGGAATCCATTGGATTACATCCAGCTGAAACAATTCGACACATTTTTTCTGTAGACTTAACTTTGATAATTGGTCAGCAGATTTCACCCCAAAAGCAGCCCACGTGGGCGAATTGTATCAGAGTGATGGCACAGTGAAGGGACTGTGTTCTGATGACACAGTGTTAATTCTGGAGGCGTTACAGTGAACAGAAGTGAACAAGACGAGCCGCAGCTTGGTGTGTACTGAAGCAGTCAAACATCAGGCGCTACACACACACACACACACACACACACACACACACTGGGAGGGTCTGTGTGAAGTCTGAACACGTAGGCCTACTAAAACCTGTGTGTGTGTGTGTGTGTGTGTAATTCAACAGAAGCCACAGTTTAACCCTTCATGACTCTCTCTCCCTACAGACAGAACAACACTTTGGACATCCTGAAGCTGGCTCCCTGATGCACGAGACGGGCTCGCGCCCAAACTAACTGACACACACATACACACACACACACACACACACACACACCTTCCCGGAATGGCTGATCAGGAGAAAGGCAAAGGTGAGTGACAGTCGGGTCTGTTTTCTAGAAGAAAGGATCAGTGTTGTCATTTCTGCAGACTGACAGAAAGCGTGACTGTTACTGACGTTACTGACGGAATGCGCGCGCGGTCAATACACAGAAACTAGAAACATTTTTACATTTATTTATTTAAGTCTCATGTCTCAGGGAAAGAACTGGTTTACACACTACGACTAAGATGAATGGTCGAATCCGTCAGTACTTTTATCCCACGCCGAATAAATATGAACAACTTAACCTAGCGAATGTGTGAGGAATTAAAGTGTGCAGATGTGTGTGCAGATGTGTGAGCAGATGTGTGTGTAGATGTGTGTGCAGCCACAGCCTCCTAGGGCTGTGCGTTTTCACCACAGTAGGCTATTCTCGCTTTCATTTGACCTCCTCTTCCTATCCATGACGGTGGAAATCTTGCTTGTACCGGTGATGGGATATCTTCCAGAACTGCAGCAACAAACGCCAGTTTCCCACTGCTGCAGATTCACGCGCGCACGTGCCGAATATGGCGAGGTGCGCGCTTGCCGTGTTCTCTGGCACGGTTCTGAACTTGGAGCTGCTCCTCTGGCTGTGCAGGGGATGTTTGCATGTGTTGCTTGACACTGGAGACACTGCGATTAAGGATGGCACACTGCAGTCACAACAGAGCACTATGGAAATTGTATTCATAGTGATTTCACCTATTTAATGACTGCAGGTGCGAAGTCAGACCTTTTACAATGGGGTGGCCATGATAGACCTAAAGACATTACAGGGATGGCAAACCAGGGTGGGCCAATGTACACTCATGGGCAAAAAAATGGGCCAAGCCCAAAATGGCAAAAATATTAATCTTTTAATGATCTTAACAACAAATCATAGGTCAGGAAATTAGCAAGAATTAAACAAACAGATAAAGGAACTTAGTATGGGATAGCTTTTCACTTTGATTTCTTTAAATATTTTAAAGCCTTGTGGTCCTTGATGTGGCAGATAACCAAATAATGACTAATCTTTAAGAAAAGAAAAACATCCCAGAAGATATTTTTGGAAAATTTTGTACACCCAGACATGTGTTCATTTGAATTTTACATCAAACATTTTAATCATTATCATGATTTTACCTTTGCGTACAAGAAGACTACATAAGTGAATTTCCCTGTTTCTAGCTTTTCCCCAAACAGTTCACTGCAGCAAAAGTAAACGGGCAAATGGTGGCACAGGATGTCTCAGGAGTGCATTTGTTTAATTCTTGCTCATATTTTGACCAATGATTTGTTGTTAAGACCATTACAAACTTAATATTTGCCATTTTGGGTTTGGCCCATTTCTTTGCCCATGCAGGAATGTACTACTACTACTGTACTACTACTAGTAATGTCTAGGGAGGCCACCCTGTAGCTATTACCATGCATAACTGAGGCAGGAAACACTCTTTTGCATTAACAGGGTATGAAAGTTGACAGCCAAATTAAAATATAGGAAGTGCTGCTGTTATAGAACTTAGTACTGAGAAGGCTACAGTGTGATGATGTAATGCTTTTCAAGAACATTTCATGAGTTTTATCTTGGCTGCTAATGCACATAGTTGCTCTTAACTGATATGTTCTATTTGTACAATGGTTTATCTATAAATGTATAAACTGCAAGTAGCATTCCATTTCATTATCAGTGCTTACCTCATTTCTCTCCATAACTTTCCCCTCACCTAATGGGCAATGCAGCGATTGTAGCAAATCTGCCATTAAACATGGGAATGTGGTATCTTTTAAATTATAGCAGACAGGGAGAGAGGAAAATGGGGGCAAAGTTTTTGTTTTTCATTTATGAGGGTAATGATATGATTCTCGATCACTGAATCAGAGCTGTCGTTTCTCTGTCAGTAATGCTTTTGTCCTAATGCACTGAGCTGTCAGCCTTGCATTAAAGAATGTGTTGCCTTGGATGGGTGGGTGAGTGCACATCAATATGGGTTAGAAATGATGTTTCTAACTGAAATTGTGACCTATGTTTTTTATTTGGACTGTTCCAGCATTTTACTGAGCTCATGCTGATCCTCCAGCTGTGTAAAATGTCCAATCATAAGGCTGGGAAACTGCTTGAATAGTTAATATACCACTCAGATTCTTGAAAACCACTGTAGCTGCGCTTTTTGATTGATGCGTGGGTCTTTGATTGGAGATCATTAGAGATCTCCAGTGTAGATCAGTATGTCACCCATGCATTCCAGAGAATCATATTTGCTTTTGACTATTTTATGACTCGTAGGGAAATATTATGTGCTAGAGATCGCATGATACCACTTCTTATTTTCTGATACCAATACCTTGAGTGTCGGCCGATTTTCTTTAAAAACTACTAAGCTTTAAACTACTACTTTTAACTGAAGTACTTCACAGTTTAGTTCACTCTTTCAAACAAAAATCACTTAAATTGTAAATATAATAAATATAATCGAGTATAAATATAATAAAATCAATCCTAACAAAAAAAAAAATAGTCAAGTCTCTTTATATGTAAACATTTCCAGTTCCAAAAATTTCTTTTCCAAATCCAATTCCAATCATTGCCATTTGTTACAGGGTCTGATATCTGATATGCTTTCTCGGATTTCCGAACCACCAGTTCTTTGCTGTTATCGATACTAGATATTGGACTGGTGCCGTCTCCACTATGTACACAAATGTAATGTACATGAAATACACATAATAATTTCACTTATCACTGATGGGGAATCCCAGAACACTGTGCAGAGGTTTTGTATATGGATGTGATTACAGTAATAAATTTATAGAAAAATAAATTTATTATTGTAATCACATCCATATATATACTGTAAGGAGTATTGATATACTGTAAGGAGAAATATTGTACCTCAGGAACCATGGTGCAACATACAATACAGGAGTGCTGAACACTACATGAGAGGCAAAGAATTGTGACAAGATCTAGTAAAATCTACAGTTCCTACGCAGGACATTTCAGTAAAAGACAAAGCATACAGTATCTACCCAGAGCATTGGGAGAATCATCAGGAGGATCTAGGTGGGAATTATGCTGTGCCAATCAGCCAGAGAACAGAGAAGAATGCTTTAACAGTGAGATGCAAAAAAAAAAAAAAAAAAAAACAGAGATCGTTAGAGATCTCCAGTATAGATCAGTATGTCACCCATGCATTCCAGAGAATCATATTTGCTTTTGACTATTTTATGACTCATAGGGAAATATTATGTGCTAGAGCTTGCATGATACCACTTCTTATTTTCTGATACCGATACCTTGAGTGTCAGCCAATTTGCTTTAAAAACTATAAGTAAAGAAACACAACTTGAATCTCAAATAAATTAATTGTTGTAGGTTATTGATACTCTGCAGAGAGCAGGGAGAGAGCCCTGGCTACAGCATGCATCCTGACTACAGTAGTGTCAAAATATTTGATCCGCCTCAAAATTATTCAGCACCTCATTTTTTCCATTTGTGATCCAGTAAGACATTATAGTATCATGAGTTATTATGACATTTATTGAAATCATGTAAATTGTTGATTTTTATCATAGATGGTTTGTATGTTGATACCAGACATTAACATCCCATCCACCTATATTTTGGACAAACCATATAGTTGGAATTGCTAAAGCTTTAACAATTTAGATATGCTCTGCCCTAGTGTATTTTCTTCATTTGTTATGAATATTATTTTTGTAATATGCAGAACAGACAACAGCAATAGGATCTGATTTTGTCTTTGTCATATTAGTTACCTCTATTTCTAAGTGGTAATTGTAGTTCATGACCAAGAAGATGCATTTTAAATGAGAAAATTGTATTTCGAGGTGTTCCTCATGTTTCATTTGGTTTGAATTGAGTAAATGTTCTATATAATATATATAACCAAATTGCCCTTACATGATTTAGTTACAAATAAAAAACTGTATATTGCAAGCAGACCACTGTGCATAGGACATGCTTGAGTAAACTGTGCCACTTCATTGCACGCATTTTTTTTAAAAATCTGAGATGACAGTTCTCAGAGCATTTCAGGAATAGACTTAAAAAATATCCATCATATGTGTAAGTTTTTGTGCATGTCTCATGGACAAGCTTTATTTGTTTGCACTCAAGCATGTCAAGCATTTTCCCTTTTCGTCTTGAAGGCAGTGATTTACAGTCACACTTACAAATATTCATTAGGGAGTCCTTTTGGAGCATAATATGATTCAAGTATAAAAGCTGTTTAAGGACCTGAGAGTCATACAAGTGCCACAAGTTTCCACTGGGCCTCTTCCACTCAGAACATTAATGTTTCTGGTCTCCTGCAATGTAAAAATTCACACTGCTCATAATAATAATAATAATAATAATAATAATAATAATAAAAGATTCGCTATGCAGAAATTGAACTTAGCTCTATCCTAGATTATGAGTGAAATAGCCAGAATATGGGAAATTGTGGTTTAAATTTTTTAACATTTACATTTAACAACTTTTACATTTAAGACTTTTGCTTATTTAATTATAAAGATTTAAGTATGCTAGAACATCAAGGACATTTGGTCTATGTATACAGTATAATGGTCAGAGAGTTTGAACCATAGTACTGAAGCTGTGTCAGAACCTGATGTGAAAAGAAAATGTATCTAATGGCAACTTTAATCTATATTATCGTTATTATGCCATATCTGGTTAGTTAATCATACAATGCTTATTAATTTCACTGATACTTTTTTCTATGTCTTCTTGTCATCTCTCTCTTCAGTGACTTTACCCAAGCACATTGCTTCTGACTTGCGGATGGAGCATATCGCCCAAGAGTCCATGGACAGCTCCGATGATGAGTTTTTTGATGCCCGAGGTTAGTGTCACTTTTATTCCAATGGTGTCCAATATTCATTTCTCAAGCCTGTATGTCTCTGTGTGCATTTCCTCCTCTTAGACACATAGGAGTCAATTTCCTGGCTCTATTTTAATGATGGCATTATTTGAAAGATAGTAGATGTCAATCAACCCAAATTGCCATGATCAGTATAGTCAAAGGAGTGCTGCGCATAATGCAGTTAGCAAAGCCTTTCAAAAACATCCCGTCTGTTCACACTGTGTCCTTGTGGATGTTCGATATCTTCCATATAAACACATCTACACTCCACTGTCTAATCTGAGTCAGCATCTGTGTTTTAGGGTTTTATTGATAACTGAGATGAATATATGGTTAGCAGAATAGAGAGATTAGCAATACTACATTTTAGGCTGACTAGATCTCCAGTCTGGATGATATGATGGCTATTAGTAGGAAACATTTAATCTTACCGGAATCTCATAAATAAGAAGAGCCTGGTTGTTTGCTGGTATACTGAAGTTAAATATAAGCTACTATGTGGCCAGTAATGACAGATTTACTGAAACCATAATATACATTTAAGTCATTCATCTTCAGTAACTTTTTCTGGTCAAAGTCGTGTTGGATTCAGAGCCTATCCTGGGAACACGGGAAATGAAGTGGAGATACACCCTGGATAGGATGCCAGTCCATCACAGGGCACAATGTATACATACAGAGAAGCATTTATGTGAGAATACCTGCACACATGTGCAGTAGATCCAGAAGCAGATACATGTAAGCTCAGGACTTACCACTGTAGAGACTTATTTGTACAGCTGAGTGGAAGTGTCAGACAAATGCCTGCCATGTGGCCTACTGTGGTAAAAAAAAAAAATAAAAAAAAAAAAAATAAAAAAATCAATTTTCCATTAGATATCCAGTAAGTGCCTACAGCCTTTTTTTTGAGGTTGCTAGGAAATCTCCTGGTTGCACAGTTTGCTAAATGGGATGATTTAGCATGAAATAATGAAAAGAATTAGTGTAAAAATGTATTAGTGCTTTAGATATTCATTGCATTCAGTGTATTCATCCCCTTTGAACATTTCCACATTTTATACTGTTACAATCTGAAATTGAAATGGATATCATTGGGATTTTCTACCATTTGATTTACATAATATGTCAGACATTTGAAAGTGCAGCATTTTTTTTAATTGTGACACAAACGTTAAACAAAAAAACAGACATTTTTTGATTGCAGAAGTATTCACCCGCCTGGACCAACTTCAGTTACAGCTGCAGGTCTTCTGGGATATATCTCTATCCTGATATGTTTACCTATTTGTCTTGAGCAAATTTGCTTAAGCTCTGTCAAAATGTGGAAAAGTTCAAGAGGGGTGAATATTCATAGTACTATAATATTTCTTTCTTGTATAAATATTCCATTATTGTCCAAACTACTAAGTGTGACCAATCCTGACTGCCCTCACCTGCCTCACTGTTCCATTTAGAAAGTGTGTGTGTGTATGTGTGTGTGAGAGAGAGAGAGAGACTTTACACTTTATCCATTGCCTCAGTAAAGCTGCATAGAGTTAAATGTGAGGTCAATGAGGTAATATAGTAATAATTAGTGAGGAAGTTACACACTATCTTTCTTTTCCCAGGAATGATATAGATATGAATAGGAGTTACACAAATTCCTGGAAACGTGCAACTTACACTACTGATATGATAGGAATATTTGGGTCCATGCATTGCTCTCTCATATACATTTTTATTTTTTTTATGACCGGAGTTTATTCTGTACTTGTTTATCATGAAAACTTTCCTGTTTCCATTGCCTTTACTGACATCTTGACAAACGTTCATGGTAGATTTATTTTACTGATGCGCACTCACATGAGTAATGAAAGAAGTTTTGATGGAGTTTGCCTAAGCATGTTTGCAATTAATTATCAGCTCAGGCACGTGATTTAGATCTATTATGAATTGCTCCTGCAGGCAGATCGCTTCCTCCATTTATGCTGTTACTGCAGCCATTTGTTATGCTGTCATTACTAATTCATTAACACGATATTATGCTACCACGCAGCATTCAAATTTATCAACTCAAATTTTTGTATTGATTATGTGGCAGCAGCTGCAGCTCAGAGGCTGAATGAATGTTAGGTCTTTTATAGCACTATAAACCATCATTAATTAGTCTAATCCAAATCTATTTAGAAACGCCTTTTGTGATTTCTATAGGATTAAAGGGCATTGTCGAATGTCTTCACCTTCATTTATAATGTCAGTGTCCTGGCCTTTGTGTGGGAAATAGGGCAGTTCATCATTATCTGTGTGTTGTTTGGTCTGGATCATCAAGTGTAAGGTTGTGATAGACAGATGACAGTTGATCCCCTCGCACATAGCAGATGCTGTTAGTAATCAGACAGACTAATCATGATCTCTGAATGTGTTCTCAGAAAAGAGTGTGAACAGTAACATTGTGTTTGGTTGAATGGTTGTCATAAAAATCAGTGTAGATAAGTCAGATGACAGGAATGTTTTTTCCCCCCAAATGTGATCGGGACCCCTGGTAAGCTGGCCAGCAGGCACATGAGGATGTGAAATTTAATATTAAAATAATGTTAAATGCTGTGAACTGAATATTGTGATACCACTCGAATGCTCAAACCTGACTGATCGGCAGGTATTTATTATTTTTCTGTAACAGCGGTTCAGGTTCCAAGGTTTATATTAATATACTTGTTCTAATATGTTATTGTTTCTATAAAAACAATTTATAAAGGGATTTGTATGGTGGATGTACAATAACAGTTGATATTTGATGTAGTGTTGATATGGTGAAGTTGTCCATGCGGAGACATGTCAGCACTTGTAACGATAAAGCTTACGATTGCTCTTGTTACGATAAAGCGTAAAGAGAGAGAAAATAAGAACTGCTATAAGAACCCCCCCCCATTAAAGGAAGGGACTGTATTATAGCTTTAAGATCCTTAAGTTGTTTTTATGACTGTCCTGATGTATCTTATTGCTTTTTTGTCATTTTCTGTCACAGTTCTACTTCAGAAATGTTATATTTAGGAAACCAAAGATGACCATTAGTTATTCATGTATTCATGGCTGTTTGCGTGTATCAAATATTGAAATCCCAAATTATAGCCAGAAACACTGAAGGGAAAAAAATGACACATCTAGCAGCTTATTGTAATTTTCCAGTCTCAATGGGATCATTCTTTTGCACCATAAGTCGTTTAATTTTGCACTATTAATATTTTATACTCTTAATATACTCTCAATTTTGGTCTAGTTTAATACTGTGTTCCTTTTCCAGAGATAACAGCCCTGTATTTATATATTTTCAGAATTTTGTTGGTAGAATTCAGGCACTCGGAGACTGCAAACAAATTCTTTACTATTGTAAGCATGTTGTCATGATGAATGAGGGGTGCTGATCATGTCTTCTTGATTCTGTCATCAATATTTGCAGAAGCTAACTGCATGTTGATGATATCCTTTGCAGTATTTATGTTCACAGGTATTCGTAGTCCTTGGCAGCCTGCCCCATACTGTACATTAAAAAGGGAAAACCCATCTCCCTTCCTTTTTGTTTGTTTGTTTGTTTTGCTTCTTATAGAAAGCCTTGCTTTTATCCTTTTGTAGGACAAGAAAAAGCTCTCACTCTGGCTTCCCTCTGTTGAATGGTTTGTGGGTTTTATTTATTTTCCCCCTCTTTTCTTTTCTTTAGGTACATCGCCTGCTATATTTACACATTTCACACCACAGAAGATTCTCTCTCTCTCTCTCTCTCTCTCTCTCTCTCTCTCTATCTATATATCTATCTCTCTTCTTTCTTTCACCATGCTTTCACTGTTCCATAATCTTCCCCTATGTTATATTGATCTATTCTTTGCTAGAGAGCTTAATAGTTTCCAGCATTCAGTTTACTTCTTAAAAGCTCTTTTCTTTTAGCACACAGGCATGGCACCTCCTTAGAGGTGCTAGTCTCAGTGTTTCTGTCCATCTTTGTCTGTTCACTTGTGTAAAGCATAGAAGGGGCAAGATGGAGGATGAGACAGTGACAAAATGGCTCCAGAGTTTTGGTTGTAATATGGCAGAGTGCGAAACTGTGTTACTGTTACTACCCCAGAGGTGATAATGTTATCACACATCACAGTCCTCGTCAGTCTCTTTTTTCTTTCTCTTGAAGTTTAATAAAAAAAAAAAAAAAACCACAGCTAGTCATGTTACCGAGAAACAAGTGCAAAGTGTTCTGTCCTGAAGACAGCTTCATGTCAAAAAGCCACCACATCAACACATCAACAATTATACATTTTTCTTTATTAGCAACATTCTTTAAAATATGTGTATTTTTTTTAACCTTCCTCTGAGTTCTGATATGATATACAATTCATTAGAAAACTTTCAAATTTATAACATTTCTTAAGTAGGATTGTGAAAAACAATTGCAAAAAAGCCATCGATACATCAGGACAATCACAAAAACAACTTAATGATTTCTTAAAGCTATAATACAGTCCATTCTTTTAATGTACCCTCCAAAACCATGCCACCAGAATGCACGAAAAAACACCTAAATGCTAGTCCTTAATAAACATTGAGGGTATGATGGAGAGTACACTGACCAATCAAGCAGTAATACAACATGCAAGGAATAAAACACAACGGGTCATACTGTTATAGGAAAATTATCAATGACACAGTGATTTGATGCAAAGCAGAGACCTGATTTATATCAGCATGTCAAAGACTTCTGCCAAACTGTAACTTCCACCAGAATGCTGAGACTGTGATATTCTGTAGAACAGAATACTAAAAAAAAAAAAAAAAACACAGAATACTGTAAAATGCTAATTTTATTCCATATTTTCTTGTTAAGGCTTTAACAACAATATTGACCAGATGTCCATTAATATTCCATTCTAAACACTGTATGTACAGTACTGTAATGTACAGTAAAAACACATATAGTTCACTTGCTATTATATCTTATTTATTATAAATATATTTTGTATTATTCTAATTCTTATTTAAGTAATGAAAGTTATTCCTTCAACATGCCATGCATAGGGAATCAGTGTTGGGCTGGGATTGTGGCTTTGGTGATCAGGCTAACTCACATGTGACAGACAAATAACGAAGCTACTGCTTCAGATCTCATTCTTAGCCACAAGAGAATCTTAACACAAATCACTTTCTTCATGTCCCATTCTGTTAGGGCATTTAACATGTAAATACAAGCCCGGAAAGACTGGTTGATGATACAGGTCTCAAATGTTTCCCCCCAAGAGTAAAATGTACGGGACATTCTCCTGAAAACATAAATGACTCAATGAGACGAGAAACAAGAACATTAAAAAAGATATAGAAATATATGACTACATGCTTGTTTCATTAATAGCTTTTCAGTTCATGCTGTTGGCTAATCGTTTAGACTGAGCAGATAGATTAGGTTTAGCATGAGCAATGATGTATGCCTATATAATACTGTGTGATTAATAACCAACTGTCAGGATTGCTTATGTGAGCAAAATTAGAGCTTCCAGTGGAGCTAAACTGAGTGTACAAAATGGATCTTGGTTCGTATACTTTTTTGTCCTCATTTTACTGCACTGATCAGGTTCCCACATGCAAGAATGTGTGTCGTGTGTGCTGATTGTTGTTAGTACTTTGGCACTGTAAAGAGCTGAGGTACACATAACACTAACCTGGACACACCTGTTATCTCTCAGAGTCTCTTCTCAGTAATCCCTATTACAGTGATAAAGCTATGGAAGTTTTCCTTCAATATTTTTGTAGTTGTGTGACCAGAGTTACAGAAGAATTTGATTAGAAAAGCAAGCTGTTGTTTTAGTGCATTCTTCTGTTTAAACTGATGTGCAGCTTCAAGCTGGTGTCCTATTATTTTCACCCTTAACATTTCCAAATGTTAACTGCCTAGTCAGTATTGCAATGAAAAAAGTGTCAGTCCAGGTCTAGATTGGAACACAGGCTGGGGAGAAATGCGCTACATTAGAAAACTAATTAGTCCAGAAGGCTTTTTAGAAAGCAATAGGCCCTCCCTCTGTTTCCAGACATTATCACAGATTTTATCTGCTCCGGTCATAATCTGAGGGCTGCAACTGACTGGCATTTGGCCCTGTTGGTTTCACACACACACACACACACACACACACACACACACACATAGCTCATTTGTATTCTCCCCTACACCATCTCCCACCAAGTCTCTGTTCTCATAAGCAGCAGCCGTGATCTCCTTGACATGCTAATTCTCATGTAATTGCATTTTTCTAATTTCTTTTGGCTCTTTCACCATTTTAATGCATAATGCCTCCAAAGGAAACAAGACAAAAATAGAGCGACTCAGACAGCAAGAGGGAGACTGAGCATGTCATCAGAGGAAGGCTGTGTTTTTCCAGCTCGCTAGCTTATTGTATTTGGTCATGTATATATTTGTACTAAAGGAAGCTTTTATGCAGTATTAGGATTATTATTATTATTTTTCCACTCCTGAGTATACTGTGATGTAATGGAGAGCAAATGGACGTAGATAAACAGAATCTAAACAAAATCCTTTATGTGTCTGAATGAAGGAAAAACGATAAGCCTTGTTTGGTGATGTGGATATAGTAAGTAGAAATAAGTGTATTTGCACAGTTTTCTGTTGTGCGGAACAGAGAAAGCAGTCATGTTTATATATGATGAGAGCGTGAAGGTGGTGTTCACACAAACAAAAGCTGTGCCAGTGACGCACTGCTGGCAACCAGATGATCCCAGGCCTGAAGTCATCAACCCTGCAGCGAGACTGTTAAGGCATGTCTGCTCACAGCACACACACCCAAGGATTTGCATGAATCACTCATCCTTCTCTTTTCTCTCTGGCGCTCCCTTTCTCTCTCTCTCTCTTTCTCTCTGTAGTATACACAAATAATGTTCATGCCTCTGGCATATTTTGGGTATGTGTCTGTATCTGTGTCTATATCTGTATCTGTATCTGTGTGCTTCTTTTTCAGCATGGCTCAATGTCTGTTTCTCTAAGCCTGTGTTTCTGTGGTTGTGCTACGTGGTTGTATTAGTATTTCTGCGGAAAAAAGATATTTCTAAATTCCACCCTAAAAAAAAAGATCAAAAAGATATTTCTAAATTCCAGCCTCACAGTGCATAGATGTGTTCCATTTAAACAAACCAAAGTTTTATGGTATAAGGTTAGTAGGCAACCATGTAAAAACATGCAAGCACATGGTCAAAAACAATACAACAGTACTTTAATTAAGCAATATTGCACGAGCAGGAGTGTGATTATACTGGATTTTGACACGTCTGTGATTTGGTTAGCTAATCACAGCTGCACCGATATGCAGTATAACTTCATGAATGCAAGTGTGATATTGCTATTATACAACAATATTACCATTATCTTGTTCTATAAACCAAAAATTAATATCGAGTAACTGACATTTCGAGCAAGATATACTCAAATGTTCTGTTTATTTTTGCTATGCTAGTGGAAATAGATCCCGAAGAAGCTGCACTCACATTATAGCCTGTTGGCAATCTGGCTAGCTAGCTCACGTTTATTGGTACGTTCCTGTTAAAAGTGCTTCCGGTCAAACTGGATTCCCTTCTTCCTTTTCATCTTCATTTGACAAGCTTTTATATTTTAAGCCGAAAGTTATATTTGTGAAAAATGTATGGTTTGCCCTGTCCACTGATGATTTCACTAACACTATTGTAGTAACTGTTTTGAACTAGGAAGTGGAATTTTATCTGGCAAACACAGACAAGTGGAGTGATACACACAGTGAAACATCCCAGTGTGGTTATACTAAATATAAGCACTCTTGGAACGCCACTCGGCCAATCAAATTAGAACTAACTGCTGTATAGTTTAATTTATACCCCAGTCACAGGTTTATATTATGGTTTATATTATTGTGCTTGTTCTAATACATTATGCTTTCTACAGTAGCATCTCATTCACAGGAACACATAGTCTAAGCCTAATGAACACATTTTACAATGTGTGCTGTTATTTAACAAAGAAATATACGGTGAAGATTTCTGTAAGGAGACATTAACATTTATGGAAGGAGTTTCAGGTGTCAGCTTTTTAAAGGTCAGTAAGTTTTCTGTCACATGAGAGTCTTCAGGACATTTTTATCTTAATAACTTAAAGAACAACTGAGAATGTTTATAGCTGTTATAACGTAAAACTTAGGATGCAAAGTTTTAGAAATGTGTGCATGTTGACATTTTCAATGCTAGTTGGCACTGATGATGAAAGTACTGACTTGGCGAGACCAACTGGCAAAAGGATTGCCATCAACATGAAACATTAAAGTTTAAAAAAAAGAGATTTTTCTCCATAGAAAAGGATGAGTCAGAGACGAGCTATCGAATATTAAAACAGAATGATAAAACAGCCTGAAGTACTTTCAGATTCAGACCCACATATATTCACACAAATTATTATATCAAGTAATATCCAAGTTATGTCCAGCTGCAGCCAAACCAAAACTTAATCTCAGCCATGTAAACCATCATCACTTTCCAAACTCCTCCTGAGTCTCTCTGTGTTGGTCCTTAGCGCTTTCCTGATGAGAGCATATTTTCTAATATATTTTGAGGCCACCATGATAAGTAATTTACCAATAAAAGAATGCATAGATGATAATTGATAGAGATGCATTTTAATATGTGTTTTAAAAGAGTCAGTGGTGCAGAAACCATCAGATGGTACAGAAAGGCTATCTGTGAAATTGCTACAAACTGTGACATCGTAACAAGCCAAACCATGCAGTTGTGCATAGATGCTATGTGTGCTTGTGGCCCTAGTGTGATTGCAATCAAATAGAATCAGTCACTTTTTTCTTGCATGAATCAACCTTTTTTCAGTGCAACTGCTGAGGGTCACTCCACTCAAATGAACAACAGAATTGAATTGGACCCAGATAATTTATAATGGTTAGAATTAAGATAGCTCCAATATAATGCAATCCAGTTTATTATGTAGTTCATTAGCTTAGAAATCAATTAAAAGTGATCTAAAGTCAATTTCTCCAACTGACCATATTTCATAGCAGTGAAGGCTATAATTGTATGGAGATTATGAAGGTTTATTTAAATTGATTGTGATAAGGAACTTTGCATGGGCATGCCAGGTATTTTTGCTGAATGATGGTAATTATTTTTCACACTTGATTCTTTGCTTCACAGTGGTAAGAAAAATCATATTATACTGATGTGTTTTGAATCTGGATGTGGTTTCATCTCATCTCATCTCACAAATGAGGAAACCAACTTGCTTGCTCATTTGTTCTGTATATCATGTTTAATTGTTGGCCATCTGCATAAAACTGATAAATGATTGTTATATTTTCATTGTTAATTCAGTGTAATTAACATACACATAAATTCCACTTCCTCTCTCTGGGTTGTTCCTTGTTTTTTGTCTGACATGTTTATTGTGAAGGACATAAATAGCTGGTAGCATTAGACCCACATGGCACAAGACCCATCACGCCTCTTCCACACCTCACTGCTAATTATGTATGAGTGCCATTATTAACATTGCATGCATGAAACCACTATGAACCCTGGAGAATTTTCACATATGCATGCTTGTTGCCTTATTGTATAGTGCATGCCCATATACCAAAAGAAACCTGCATCTCTTCCCCTTTATTTCTCTTGCCCTCTCATTTGTGTTCCTTTCTTTATTCACTCTGCTTGCTGGCAGTATGTGGGAGCTGGAAAGTGGGATTTGAGACGCTGCGTGGTAGCTTGTTACATACAGAAAAGGGGATACACAACAAAGTGTTTTCATTGCAATCACAGATTAATTGAAGTCAAATTCTTGTGGGATGATATATCAGATACTGGTGCAATGGACAGCAAAGCTTTCAGCAGGTGATCGGAAGACTTAGAAGGACTTAGATTTAAATTGAGAACAGCCAGACTTAGGGAATATACACAAAAATACAATATGTTAAGGAAAGAGACGCCGCTTGACATCTGGCATTTGACAGTCTTAAGTGCTTCTAAGTTGGGCTGACTGACATTTGCTTATTGTACGTAGTGTTAAGAGCTAAACAGCTCCACTCCTAGGGTCATGAATGGAAGTGTGCAGCTGGGCCACTTGCAACTGAGACCCTCCACAGCAGGCAAGGTTGCTTTTTTGAGCTTGAGGCTTTCATTCAGCACAATCACTCCTCAGAGAGCAGTCGATTTGGAAAGAAAAGCCTGTCCTATTTAAAGGGCAGCCACAATCTCTGTCTGGCTTTCATATAATCAGTCAGCCTTGGGTTGTCATGACATCTGCGGTATAATACTTGCAACCTAGCTTAGCGCTGCTTTGTTTAATTGACAGCATAGATGAATTAATGTCTATTTTCTGTTTGTTTGCACAAGAGATTATGTGCTGTTTCTAAATAAGGTGCCGTATGTAATTACAATTTGAAGCAGTGCTGCAGGTGTATGAATTGTAGAATGACTGATAATGAATGCTCATTCACATGAATATGCACTTACTGGAATTTTTAACATTCCACCACAGTTCCCACAGAGCAGTTCTGGGTTTTGCGTGTGCAGCACTTTCTAGCTGACTTTCACAGGCATGAATGAAGGTTATTTTTTAAACCTTTAGAAGGTCTGCATATGGGCTGCTTTCTGTGAATTAACTTGCTAAGTATCCTTAAACCCGTGTATCCTTTGGCTCGTGTATCCAGTCTATAATTAATAGTAGTCTTACCAGTGGCTATGTCCCATCATGTTTTAAACATGCAGTGATACAGCCTGTGCTTAAAAAGGCTACTTTAGATCCACTGGTTTTAACTAATTGTCATCCTATTTCTAAGCTTCCCTTTCTTTCGAAGGTACTGGAGAAGGTTGTTTTTCATCAACTCTCTTCCTTTTTAAAGAATAATGATTAACCATATTAGATAGGTTTCAGTCCGGGTTCAGAGCTCAATATAGCACAGAATCTGCTCTTTTGAAAGTGTTAAATGACCTGTTATTGCCTGTTGATTCAGGAAAATGTATCGTTTTGGTTCTCTTGGATCTAAGTGCAGGCTTCGACACCATCGATCACTCTATTTTGCTGAAACGTCTTGAGCAGTATGTCGGCATTAGGGGAACAGCTTTAAACTGGTTTGCGTCCTATCTTAGGGGAGAACGTTTTCTGTAGAAATTGACAATTTTACTTCCTCCTCTGCTGCATGTACATGCGGTGTCCCACAGGGGTCCGTTTTAGGCCCTGTTTTGTTTTCCCTCTATCTCCTTTCATTAGCTAATATTTCTCGTAAGCATCAGATTTCGTATCATTGTTATGCAGATGACAGTTTTATCTCTGTAACGAATCGCCGGAGGCGGGTTGTGTAGGATCCATAAGCAGTTTAATAGCAAACAATCCAAATCGGCAGGCAGAAAACATATTTGAGCAAACGAGAGCAAAGTCCGGTAAACCAGGAAGTCAAGCAGCGAGGTAACCAAATCCAAAACACAAGGCAAAGGCAGTAATCCATAAACGTGAACAGGGTCATACACAAAAGGCAAACAAAACACAATGGTAGAGAGAAAAGGCTTGGCAATGTCCTGAAAAAAATACTTCGCATCCTAGTGTGGTGAACGCGCTGCTTAAATGTACGTAAAACCCCGGAAGTGTTCCTCGTGGGTGGCGTCACACTCAGGCGAGGGCTCCCTCTGGCAGGCAGGTGCCGGTGGTGACTCTACAATCTCCCAGTTAAGTCTGACGAGAATACATCTCTCAAGCCATTACTTGATTGTTTGAGTGAAGTTAAAAGTTGGATGGCAGATAACTTCCTTCAATTAAATGATTCTAAGACTGAAGTGTTTGGACGTCCGGATTTTGCCTACATCTTCTCAAAGACCTTGGCTCCTATAACTAACACTGTAGGTACTTATGCAAGAAATTTGGGAGCTATTTTTGACCCGGCACTTAAATTTGACAAACAAATAAACTCAGTTGTCAAATCAGCATTTTTTCAGCTTAGATCGCCAAAATTAAATCTTTTCTCTCGTTCAGGGACTTAGAACCCGTTGTCCATGCATTCATCTAATCTAGACTGGACTACTGTAATTCACTGTATTTAGGGGTCACTCAGTCTTGTCTGTCTCGCCTTCAGTTGGTCCAAAATGCTGCGGCCAGAGTTTTAACAAGGACTAGTAAGAGGGAAAATATTACTCCTGTTTTGACTGGTTTGCACTGGCTCCCCATTGAATATAGAATCCAGTTTAAGGTATTACTGTTTGTTTATAAGTCCCTGTCAGGCTTGGCACCAAGCTACTTATCTGATCTTCTCTCCCATTATCAGACCAACAGGCCTTTAAGGTCATCAAACACTCTGTTGTTGTCTGTACCTAAGACACGCTTAAAAATTAAGGGGGATCGGGCATTTCCGGTGGCAGCACCTCAGTTGTGGAATGACTTGCCTTTTTGCTTGAGATCGGCCACTTCTGTTCAGGTTTTTAAATCTTTACTTAAGACATATCTTTTTAAAAAGGCCTATGGGCTGGAGTAACTGCTGTATACAGTTTTATTGTGTGTATATGTAATGTTGTGTATTACTTGTGTTTCCTTTTATTTTCTTTGTTTTATTGTTATTAGTTTAACTCTATTTCTCTGTGCAGCACTTTGGTCGGCTCTGTCGTTATTAAATGTGCTATATAAATAACTGAAACTGAAACTGAACTTAAACATTCTTTTCTCTCTCTCTCACAAACTGATGCTTCCTTTTCAGAACATACCTTCTGGTATGAGAAAGGCATCCAGGATTGGTGTTGTATAGGAATCACTGTAGAAGTCAGAAGGTGAATAAGACTTGTTACAAGAGCGATGTTAACGACTTAAGTGCAAATCAGCTTGAGAACCAGAATGTGTCAGACTGAGTAGAACTACTGCTGAACAGATACAGCAGGAGAGGGAGAGGTGTATTGACTTTGACTGGAAGCACCTTGAAAGTAAAATAGATAGACAAACAGCTTGTACTCTCACTCTCTCATTTTTCAACTTTTGTTTTTGTAATGCTGAGATTTAGTAAGTGCGAAACGACTGATGGGAGAACTGAGAGTTTGATAGCTGATAGTAATGGTTATATGTCCTTTGTGTTCTTCTTTTGAAATGTCAAAACATAATAGAATAATGTAATATAGTTATTTAACTGTGCAGCACCACTTGGTTAGCCATTTTATGATAAGAATTAAAAGAAGAACAAACGAAAAGATTTTTTTTTTTCTGTTTTAGAGGTTCTGAAGAACACAGATCGTTATCAGTTCACCCTGATCACACAGCACTCCTCAAAAAATATCAGATATGTCAGATATTACTGCTCCTATTTCTCACCTTATTAATAGTTGCCTAGCCTCTGGTATTGTGGCAGCAGATCTAAAAATAGCCGCTGTCACCTCAATTCTGAAATGCTAACAATACACCAAGCACATCTAGTCTCTAACAATTTGTACGAGCCATTCCAATTTGGATCCCTCATGAGAATTGTTAGTGACCTTCTCCTGTCTGCAGATTCAACGATCCTTAATATTATTTTTCTGCCCGTTGGTCTGAGTGCTGCATTTAATACATGACATTGCACATCTCCCAGCTATTGGCATCACAGGTTTAGCCTTCTCCTGGTTTACCTCATTTCTCCAGTAAGCAACATTTTATTACCATCAACAAACATAAATCCTCTTCTGCTTCTGTTACTTGAGCTGTCACTCAGGGCTCTGTAGTTGGTCCACTACATTTCATAGTGTACCTGCTTCCTCTTGGCCATATTATTCAGTCACCACCTAGGTTTTTACTGTTATGAGGATGACACACAGCTCCGTAACAACACCACATCTAACACAGTCTTGCCACCACTATTTTATTAGCCTATGCATTATCATGCATACATGATCTCAAGCACTGGATGCAAACTAATTACCTTAATCTCTTCTGATGGTGCCAAAGCTTTAATATTGAAGCATTTATACCTGTGCCTTGACATTGATGGGGTTATTGTTAGACTGTCTGAAACTGCTTGGAACCATGCAGTCTCTCACCAAGACTGTATTCTTTCCCCTCCACAATATTGCACGACTGCAATCTATCCTATTCCTGCCAGACTACTTGCCAGACTTCAATATATTCAAAATTCAGCTGCTACAGTGCTCATATACACCAAACATTTCAGCCATCTCACTCACTCTCTTTATATTACACTCTATTTAGGTTACCCATTCCCTACCATATTCAGTACTAAATACTGATTCTCACTTCCTCTGGTTCCAGTTTACTTGTGATCCCCAGATTTAGAATTTCATGGGTGACAGGTGTTTCAGTATTGTAGTACCCAAGCATTAGCATTCACTTCGACAAAGCCACCTTGAAGTCTACTCTCTCATTAAAAAAAAAAAAAAAAAAAAAACACAGCTCAAAATCCATCTCTTTTTTCAGTGTTAGCAGCTTATCATTAGTAACTAAGCAGTTTCTCTTATTCTATACAGTACCTCTTTATGTTTTAATGTGTTTATTCTCTGTGTGAAGAGACCTGTCTAATTTCTCTTGCTCACTCTTATTTCTATCTGTTTTTTCTTTCTGGCATGTCATTCAGAGAGCCTGTGCCATAAGGGTAAACCTAGGTGTATCCCCCAGAGCGGCATCGAAGGTCTAGAAGACAGCAGGGTAAGATCATTCAGTTCAACCTGAGAATTTACTCCTTTGAAGCTCTGTCTTTATCACTAGTCTTAGATGCCTATACACTTTAGTTGAGTTATATTTTCTGATCTTTTCTTCCAGACAAAGTGTAAGACTCAGGTGCTAATATTGGTGGTGCACGGGGGGAACATTCTGGACCTGGCCAGTGGTGACCTGGGGGCAAAGGCTGCAGACGTGGCCACTCTGTCCACAGTGCTGGAGAAAGTGGCACAGGCGCACTTTGAGGCTGCCGCACACCACATACTAATCAAGCTGGTGCCCTGTCCTGCTGTATGTGCAGAGGCCCTTTCACTGGTTTCCAAGTGAGTCACTGAGATTGATGTGGAGTTATAAAGTAAGCTTTCAAATTAGAGAATTATAGCATAATATATGAAGTTGAATTAAGTAGGTACATTTACAACTCTCATTATTGTGGACAGGTCTTAGATGTATATTTAGGGTTGGGTTCCTTATATTATATTTTCACTATGGCACATTATATAATATTTTATATCAACAAAAGTAAAAACACAAAAAATCATTTGATACATGAGGGCATGTACCTTTCTTTTATGCTGGCATTTTGCTGCCACCATTTTATTGTTATAAAATCCCTGATTCTAGCTTTAAAAGTGCTCTATCTTACAATCTTGAAGCATTTTTAAAAATTTCTAAGTGTATGTGAAAAATGGTTTAAAATGACATATACATTTATATTTTTTTAAATAAATTACTGTAGAGACAATTCATGTGCTTCTCTAAACCACAGTCAGTCTTCCCTGGCACTGCCCACGAATCATTAATAAAGCAAGCACTCAATATAATATACTCAATATAACAAGTTGTGTGGAGTTAAACTGATCTGTGTTTTCACTGCTGTCCTAAGCAACGCGGTGTTAGAAGAGCAGTTTAATTAGATGCAGATGAAGATTATTGGGAGATTTAAGCTAATTGCATTTGAGGACCAAAAAGGGATTTATGTGCAGCTTTGCAGCAGGATTAGGAAAGGTACTTTTCTACTTTTCTTCACTCATCTTTTTTTGTCTGTGTTATCACATGCACTAACTAGAGAGATGTCTATATTATTGCATAGTATGTTAAAAGACTATGTTTTACACTTTATATAGACTTAGAATGATGTGCTGTTTGGGAGCTTTTTATCCCCTATTTTTGGCTTTTTATTTAAAAAGAAAAATAAAAAACTTACAATAACATAGTTGCATAAGTCTGCACACCCCTAAACTAATACTTTGTTGAAGCACTTTTCGATTTTAATACACTACTCAGTCTTTTTGGGTAAGAGTCTATCAGTGTGGCACATCTTGAATTGGCAATATTTTCCCATTCTTTCTTGCAAAAACATTCTAGATCCATCAAATTGTGAGGGCATCTCCTGTGCACAGCCCGCTTCAGATCACCCCACAGTAATTTTTAGTTGGATTCAGGTCTGGGCTCTGGCTAGGCCATTTGAAAACATTGAAAAGTAAAACAAAAAAAAAGTTTAACATTGACTACTGTTTCTTTCTATTTGCTAATTTTAACACAGCATTGCCCTGAAGACTATTCTACAATAGGCAGAGCTTAAAGAGAATTTCTCAGTAATATTTTGCCCACTATTTTGTGTATGTGTGTGTGTGTGTGTGTGTGTGTGTCTGAGAAGAAGAGACACTGAGAACATGTGCTGTGACATGCTTAGTGAGCTCATTATAAAGACTGTTACAATCCATCTTGACTGCTGTTGTTTTATAAGGTCTATAATAAGTAAACAGTGGAGGAAACAGCTCAAAGCAGCCAAGTAATGATAATACGCGTTAAGAGAAATTGCCCAGTGATAAATTCTCCCAGAGCCCTGAAAGTGGATTTGTCAGTATTGGAACTGAGAAGCTGATGTCTGAGATACAAAATATATGCTTTTTATTTTCTCAACTGGCTAATAGTGGAAAGCCTGTGTGGTGCAGAGGCTAGTGTGATCAAAGGGGCTACTATAATCATATGACCACTGTTATATGTTTTCTTCTTTCATTGTGTTTGTGGTTAACTTCTGGTTTATTGGCATCAGTTGCTCTTCAAACAGAGTGAAGGAGAAGAATAAATATGCAATGATGTGAGGTTCAAAAGATTGATTTCTGCTTGCCTGCATCCCTCCAGCTTCCAGGCATCAAATATTCACAGAATAACAAAATAACATTCATTCTTGAAATGAGTCAAATCTTTCAACACCTCCATGTCTGCTTTAATGAAATTCATTGTGCTGTACACTAATCAAGGCATGAATTGGTGGATCTGTTTGTGCAAAGTCAATCTGCATGCCATTATAAGCCAGAACAACTCCAGTGGGGACTCTGGATTCTGAGGGACTGATTTAATATTCTTCTGAAACCTATCAGCCTGCTGGAGAATGCTGGCAGGAAGAGAATAAACAGTATTACTGGCACGACGGATTGTGCCAGTTATAGATTTCCATGTCTGCATAGGAAGAAAATGCGTTTAGATTTGTGCATATAAAAATAGAATAATTTTAATAATAGATTAATAGAATAATAGATTTTGAAATTTTACCCTCTCTTGTAGAAAAACACTATTCTAAAACCTTTTGTAGCATAGTTTCAAATGCCAAGTCAGACTCATGGCAGCAAGTGCCAAGTCGATACATATTCAGAGACAATTCAAGAGACAATTGTGTCCCAAACTGTATAATGCATGCTTAGTAGTATGCCTGAAATGTAATGAGACCATTGGTGTAGTAACATACTATTTAGTATGGTACTATGAAGTTTGGGATGCTGCCCAAATATTTGCAACTGTGAGGTTATAATTAATTTGTGACTGTGTAAATTGTGGGAATGCTGCCAAAACCCTACAGCTTCTAATTAACTGTTTGTTTCTGCTTAAGTTGCTTGAAGGCCCCATTTAGATTACCATTCAAAAGTTTGGTCCCATCCGTCATATTTTATTGCATATTGTTGCGTTTAGGAAAACTTACGCAGTGTAGATCTGGAATACGCAATATGTTGTTGTTCTTCTTCCGGCTGCTCCCGTTAGCGGTCGCCACAATGGTTCATTAGTCCACATATTTGATGTGGCACAGTTTTTACACCGGATGCCCTCCTGACACAACCCTCCTGAATTTTATCTGGGCTTGGGACCGGCACTGGGAGTGCACTGTCGTGTGTTCCCTGGCTGGGAATTGAACCTGGCCTTGGCAGTGAGAGTGGCTAGGCTCTGGCTAGGCCATTCAGAAACACTGATTTTCTTTTGATTAAGCCATTCCTTTGTTGATTTGGATGTATGAGAAGAATATGAGAGATTATTGTCACATGCAGAGAGTAATCAGTACTTGTCAGATATTTCTGCAGCTCCTTTAATGTTGCCATAAGCCTTCCTGTTAAGTTTTTGTCTTGTCTTTTTATAAGTTTTGGAGGGACATCCGGTTCTTGGTAATGTCACTGTGGTGCTCCATTTTCTCCACTTGTTGATGATGGCCTTCACAGAGTTCCATGGTATATCTAATGTTTTGGAAATTTTTTTGTACTACTCTACTGATCGATTCCTTTTGACAGTGAGACCCTGTCAAAAGTTCTCTGCAGATCATGGCTTCAGCAGATGATTTAATTACTTTTGAACATGAGGTTGAATGTGATTGGTTCATACTGAACACAGCCACATCCCCAGTTATAAAAGGGTGTTCACACTTATGTAACAAGGTTATTGTTGTTCCTCTTTCGGCTGCTCCTGTTAGGGGTTGCCACCACGGATCATTGGTCCGCATATTTGATTTGGCACAGTTTTTACGCCGGATGCCCTTCCTGACGCAGCCCTCCCCAGAGAGCGCACTATGCAACAAGGTTATTGTAACTTTCTTATTTTTCCCTAATATGATTCTGATTGTTTTTCACTTAATTCTTATACTTTGTAATTTCACATTGAGGGTAGGAAAAGTTCTGACATGATTTATCTTGGTTTAATTTTTATTTTCATTAACAAATCTTTTAACAGGGGTGTGTGGACTTTTTATATCCACTGTAGATATTTGATATAGAATTTAATTTAGTTTTTTGGGGAGGGTGGGGTGGAACAAGCCAGTAAATGTTACATAATATACTGTAATTTCCTATGTATAGTAATTTCTCCTCAGAGTATTCATCCCATTTTGTTTTTCATAACAGAACGTATTCTGGTTACTGCAGTGTTTTAAACTGTGTTTTCTGACGTTACCCTGTGGGAAGGACTGGATGTAGGGTAATACAGCTAAAGGTTACGTTGTAGCTAGCAGTCAAATTCATAGAGTATGTAACCTCAAACAATTGGCAGGAAAGAAGCTTTACCAGGTACAGTATATTAGGTTCTTCCTCTTTTCTTGTTGTTTTTGTTTTGAGTTACTACTGTGCTGCTCTTTTGCTCCAGCCCTAATATCAGGCTCAGATGCTTCATCCATGGCTCACAGGGCATCTGATATCTTTTGTACACTTTTCTGTCCACTAGCTTCAGGGTCTTGAAAACAAAGACATTTCTGTGTTTTCAGCTATAAAACAATATTTTGAACACCGATCTTCAGCTGTAAAACAAATCTTTGAACAACGCAAGCTTTCTAGAGCAAGATAGGTCCTCATCCTGCATGCTAATCAGATTTCATATTTCAGCGAAAGCAGACCTGTCCTGGCCATGTTTATTGATGAAATGTACCACACTGCTGTGCTACAATCTGGCTTGAGAGACATAAGCTCTGACCCTGAACTTGTAAAATGGATCAAAATCTAAACCTAAGTGTAGGGAAAAGTGTACTGACATTTATTGTACTAATGTGCACTAAATATTCTTTACTCTATATAGCTTTCTCAATTATTTTGAAATCATCTTCAGTATTGTAGATCTTTCTGTACACATCACATCAATTAATAAATACAATTATTTATTGTTTTGATTTTACACTTTTGAATTCTAGTGTAAAGTGGATAATTTGTATAAGAATAGTACTGTTAAACAGGAGCCTGGCATTCATTATTTCACACTGACTCACAGTCAGAGGATGGAGGCTCTAAGATATTGACTGTTTTTAAGGTTACATTTTGTTAGGCTGTTATTGGTCAGGTTTATCTGTTACCAATTTACTGGCAGCCCTAACAGTGGGATGAGGTCTTATTAACATAAATACAACACAGTGGGACACTCTGGTGGGTTATGAAGTTAAGTGAGGACACAAGAGGCAGGCTTTGGAGAGCGGACTGTGCGTGTCTTATTATTATTATTATTTATTTTTAACCGGAGCCCTTTCTAGCGCTTTGCTTGTAAAAGTAACACAAACACACTTTTCTGCTTAGGTGTCACTCAGCTCGGCATGGCTCTGCGTGGCCTCAATCGACACGCTCTTTATCCGTCATCTCTTTTCACTGTGGGTTCTCTACAGTGGGTTTTTGATCATGAAAAGGTATAACTGATTGAACGTCTCCTCACTTGAGTATTTTGAGACCTGGCAGAATGCACTTCTGTAGTCAAGCTTTGAAGGTTTTGTCTTTAAAAGCAAAGGATACATTGCATCCACATCTCCAGGTATGAGTCATAAGAAGCTGTGCATGAGAGTGAGAGAGATGGACGCAGAGAAAGTAAATGAAACCCAATAGCATGTCTGCCTCATTAAGACATGTGCTCACTGTCATGGTTCTGTCATTCCTTTCCACTCATGCTATCTTTTATGGGTTGAAAAGTTATAGCCATAGGATAATGATGTCCTTCAGGAAAAACAACAACAACTGAAAGACATTCTTTATTGCACCAGATAACTGGTATAGTCTTGTGTGTTTTGTCTTTTTTTTTTTTACAGAAATCTAGAATAATTCATTACAAAAAGAGTTATCCACATTTGCTACTATGTGGAAAGAGCAGCAGCTTTTAAGAATAGTCATTCTAGCTGTCTTGTCATATTAATGAAATCAAGCTGAAGTCAGCTCCACTGTTTATTCCCCAGCCAATTATCATCATCTCATCTTTTCCAGCGAAGTAAAACAGTGCCAGGGTGCCACAGTAACAGCACCACCAGCTGCTTGCATAATACATTAATTACTGATACAACTCTGTAAATAAATGAATCCTTGGAGGGCTAAGAGACTTGGAGGTGCTCTATGCAACCTGCTGCTGGTGTAGATTGAGTAATATAGTATAATTAGCAGTATAATTCATCTGTTTCCTGGCCTTGTTATGGTAATGGCTATGGTCATGCCAGGACACCTCATGTAAACATGACAGGAGCAAGTGTGGGCACAGAGTCACGCAGCTCAGGTCGTGCTCTCTGCGGGGAGAGCTGCATGCTGGGAGCATAGACAGGACCTCAAAGTACCATCTGTGTTTGGAAGAGAAGGAAAAGAATATGAGGGATAGAGAATGAGGGAGAGAGTGATTAGAGCCACTTTGCACATACACAGTAATACCAGTAATACATCAAGGGAGAAAAAACAGTGATTTACAGAACCAGCATAAGTTGAATGTTTTTACTTCAAAAAAATGAGACAGCAAGTGGGACATATTTTAATCTGATTCTAGTCTTTTAAAATATTTATAAAATAAAAACTTCAAAAAATAAGCTGAAATGCTTCTGGACAAATATTTTGATCCCTTTTTGTCAAAGATTAGATTAATCAGGAACAGATGTAAATAATAATAATTGAATAATTGAATAATGAATGAAAAGAAAAATGGTGGTCAACTGTGAAGTAAGTTTCTGTAAAAACAAGTCCAACGGCAGTACATAACTGACTGCAAAGTTGCGATGGGTTTTGAAGAATGAGACACCAATTTCTTGACATTTTCAAATAGGCCAGAGAGAGGAGAATAGTGTATATACTGCTGCATTTTCTAAGGAGTAAGGGTTCAACTTTCATCTTGGAAAGGAATGAATCCTACATCAGTGGCTGTAAAGTATACTACAGTATACAGATAAGGGTGATTTGATTAACCTTAGTTGTCTCAACTAATCTGAGAAATGACCCTGCATTGAAACCTACAGTAAAATTGTGGCAAGTTCAGTTAATTGCAATAGAGTGTTTCTGTTGTAAAATTCTTATTTTTCCAGGAATTATAATAAATTATAATAATACATTTTTAAATTTAAATAATAAATTTAGTCTGTGCCATTTCACAAAGAATATGGAGCACAAATTAGGTTTGCAAAACTGCATCTGAACAAACCACGAAAGTTCTGGAATAATATCTTTTTGTACTGAAGAGACCAAGGTGGAGATGTTTGGTCATCATGCACAGTGCCACGTTTAGTGAAAACCAGACACAGCATACTGTATCACTAACACCCCATACCAACTGTCAAGGGTGGTGGTGGAGGGGTGATGATTTGGGCTTGTTTTGCAGTCACAGGACCTGGGAAACTTGTGGTCATTGAGACAAAAATAAAATCCACTTTATACCACAATATTCTTGAGACAAAAGCGAGGCCATATATCTAGCAGCTTAAGCTGGGCAGAAATTGGGTCATGCAACAGGACAATGATCCTAAGCACACCTGTAAATCTATATCTGAATGGCTAAAGAAGAAAAAAATCAAGGCGTCGCAATGACCAGGTCAAAGTCCAGACCTCAACCCCATTGAGATGCTGTGGGGGGATCTTAAGAGAACTGTGCGTAAAAGAATGCCCTCAAACATCAATGAACTGAATGTTGTAAAGAAGAGTGGGCCAAAATTTCTCCAAAATGATGTGAGAGACTGATAAACTCCTACAAAATCCTGAATACATTATGAACTGTGTATCTGTGCAAATTAAGTTTGATATACAATATGCACATGAAAAAAGGAGAAATGGGAGTAATTGGATAATTACACCTTGCATAGCAATCATGGTGTTAATATGAAGATATTAGCAACAGGCATGTACTTATAAAAAAATTATGTAATTGACCATCAACAAAATTTACACAACACAAGTACTATGGATTTAAACATATACTGCCCAACACTTGCACAGGTCATACCCAACCCAAATCCCAAATTTATATATATATATATATATGAATATAGAATATAGAATATGCCTAAGTATTATCAGCAGAGTGAAAAAAGGATTTGAGGGAGATGCATTTTCAGTTTTCTGTTCAGGAGAGATGACTGAGAGGCTGCAGATGATGGTGCCACTGATGAAGTGCTTTGTTTACTTCCTTGCCTGATTAGGTCTGGATAAGGGATTAAACAAATTTAGTCTGTGCCATTTCAAGGCTGGCACTATATCTCAGGGTTGAATTTGGACCAATTTGATTTGTAGTGTTTCTGTATTAACATGGCTTTGTTTTCTTTGTGTTGGTTGTAGTCTGAACCCCTATAGCTACGATAAGAGCTGCGTGTCGAGCAGTGTTGACCACCTTCCACTAGCAGCACTCCCACTTCTTGCTATTGCATCACCGCACTACCAGGACTCTGTGGCAAGCATCATCTCCCGAGCCAATGAGGTCTACCACAGCTTCTTACAGTCTCCTGATGGACAGGGCTTCACTGGTCAGGTTGGTCTGTTGTCAGTTGTTCCCTCATAGCTTTGGGTAAGAAGGCATAGCATTTGCGATGCTTTAGAATATGTCTTCAATTGGTGATCTGAGATTGGTTTTCCCTTTTCTTGTAGTAACTTATCACAGTTATGAGAGATTTTGGAACAGCATTAAAGTGGAATTTCACAGATCTTACAACATAATTTACAGATTGAAAAGTCATGCAGAGTGGTTTGAAGAAAAAATGTTAAGAACTTGGATTTATTTATACTGACTGGGATCGAAACCAGGGGTTATGATGTTACAACTCTTTTTTCTACATTTTAGGTCGTTATCCAAACTATCACTGAAATAATACATGCATTGAAAGTTTATGTATCTCTAAAAAGGTGTTAAATCTGTGAAACCTGTTTTGTTTGGATACTATTTTTGGTAACACTTTACTTTAAGGTTGCCTTAACAAGAATCATTTACTGCATTAATTAACACACACAAAAAAACAGGAATTTCTGCAGTAATAAGCCATAAATAATGTTAGCGAAGTAAAAAAAATATTAACACATACTGTGTATTAATTTAAGTTTGCTTAAACATAAACAAAACACACCTGCACTGGATAATGTTTACTGAATCCATGAATAAAATTAAGTCCACATATGGTGAATGAACAGAAAATGAGTCATTATGACTCATTATGAATTTGCCACTGACTTGCCAGTGACTTTCCATTGACATACTTGAAGGTTAATTCAGCTGTTGATTACATGACTTATTTTAAAAAAACACATCGGTTAATACAAATGTTTGTTACATATTATATAATAATGCTGAGGTTTATGGTTTTGAGGTTTGCTCATGTAATGTTTTAAATAAAGTAAGTAATGTAAAGCGTGACCCTATTTATACTTATGAGGTCTACATGTACTGTACCTCTCATGCAGGTATCTCACTTTCCGTTAGTTAAATTTTAGAGGCTTTATATGCTTTGGAAGCCTGGTTCCAATGTCTAAATATGCATCAAGTCCTCATCTGTCAAGTTGACTGACTGTTTTTCTAAAACAGTGCTTTTTCAGTCAAAACAATGGGTGGATTTTTCCTTTAAAGAGCAACTTCTACCAGAGCAGTAATGGGTATCATACCTGGGGCATGAGTCATTCCTGATGCGTCATTCCAGACAACAGTAGACGTGTCTCTCTACTCCTCCTGCTTCCTAATCTGGCATGATAAATCCAATAATACACTCTTGTCAGTTTGTGAGTCAGCTTGTGTGTGGACCAGGACATTGAGAGGCAGCATGAGTAACACAACCCATGATCCCCCTGATCTTTGAAGAACTATGCGCATCTATGATAAGGCTTGGGCTTTTATTTATTTATTTAAGACACCTGCATTTGGCTTTGAAGTATATTTCTGTTTAAATAAGCTAAATCGAGGGTTACGAGTGAGTTTTTAAATTTATTTTTAACATTCAAGCACAGGTCGAGCTCACCAGACCCTAACAAGTGCCTGATTTCCATCACTGCCTTTGTAAACATTACTGCCCTTGTGGTTTAAGTGGATATGTGAACATATCCATCAACACTTATCAACTAATTAAGAAGCCCCAACAGTTGTATTGTTGCTGTAAATAAAAATGTAGTTAATGAAGTTATTGAGAGTCATATTGATCATTAACTTCCTAATGTGGAGACCTAGTTGAAACAGTGTGCTTTCAGTAGGTTCTGACTTTGTGTGCTTGTGTATACTGTTTTCCAGGTGTGTCTGTTGGGTGACTGTGTGGGTGGCGTGCTGTGTTTTGATGCACTCTGTTTCAGCAACAGCCCACAACATGACAATCCTAGTCACAGAGGGAGACGCAACAGTATGGAGAGCCTAAGGGTCAGTACTTAAAGCTAAAACCACTCCACTCACTTTCCTCTCATCAAGCTATTGATTCAGTTTGGTGGGTTTTTTTTCAGCTTGAGTATAGCTTCCCTTTCCGTCTACTTTAGTCCCTTAAAAACTCTTAGAAGCATTTTGGTACAGTTTGCACCATCTCCTAATATTGCTGGGTCTATTAGTCACTGAGCTTCATTGCTCTCTAATACCTCACACTATATACATACAGCAGGCATATTTAGCATTTTTGAAATAGTGACTCATTTGACCTTTCTGTGTCAAACGTCCAAATGACACAGGATAGCCCTGGACTTCCGAGAGAGGACGACTGTGGCCTGAGCTCCAGCAAGCGCCTAAGCAAGAGCAACATTGACATTTCTTGTGCCATTGACTCTTCCAACAGCCAGCATCCATTTTTCAGCAGGTATTTTTTTGCATATGGAACACAAACTCTTACAGAATGCTCTTATCATAAAGCTACGCTATTGTTAAAACTGAGCTAATACAATATATATGCTTATATATTAAAATATATGCAAATACAGTATTTGCTTATGTATTATCATACTAGCATTTCACTTGACAGTTGACAGTTTAGGCTGAAAAGGTTAAAGCGTATGTGTGTTGCGGGCAATAAGCTACATTGTTTTTTTCACCAAGCCATTTTATCAGTATAAATACACCTGGTCTGCCTTCTGCTGCCTTCTATAAATAGTTTCTGCCAGTATACACATATAAGAGACAGAAAGAGGAAATTTCCTCCTCTGTTGTTTTGAAATTTCCCCAACGGTTTCACCGTAAAATATTTTTAATATTGTATGGGCTATCAGAGATAAAATATCTCCTTCAGCAGAGGCCAAACATGCTGTTAAAATTTATCATTAACACATACAAACTTTTCAGTATGATTTGACAATGCACTGATCAAAATGTATCTCAGTCCATTTTTACCACAGTGGCCTTTCTCCCTGCTTAACCCAAGGGTGAGGTATACACTACCTCCCATCTATCGACATAAAATATGTATAATAGCATTGAAATTATATTCAGTCAGAATGGAGAGGCTCTGCTGCATGGCATAAGCAATTTTCCATCCAATCTACAACCCTTGTATTTCAGCAGGAATAAAAACTGTGCACTTCAATTTTTGATGCAGTGAGCATCATACTCAATACCAGGGTTCAGTAATGTCTAGAAATACAAGAAATTGTGAATTTGAATAAAGTTTACAATGTCTAGAACACATGCTCCCAAATCTGGTTCCACAGTACCCCCTGTTCTTCACATTTTAGTATTTTCTCTGCTCTATTCCAAGTCAACTCAAGAAGGGCTGTTAATTAGCTTATTAGTTGAATTATGTTTGTTGGGAACAGGAAAAACACTAAAATGTGGAGGACAGGGAGTATACCAGGACCAGTGTTTTGAGACTCAAGCAAATACCTACCATCTTCCTAAATCACCAGCTCTTGAGAAGCTTGACACGAGCAGAAAGGCTCCTTAGTGTAGCACTGCATACCAGTGGTCATCAGCCTGACACTAAAGGAATAAGCTAAAGCAGTCCAAATCAGCCTACTGGTTAAGGAACATCTTATCCATCCTTCCTTGAAGCTTTGGACTTGGGGGAACTGCCCACTGCCCTTGTGTGCATTGTGTCTTGTGTGTGTAGGGTTGTGTGTAAAGCTCATAGCAGAAACATTAGTGTTGGTCCTCAAGGAAATACTTCTCTGTTGGCAGTGCTAATATGTTCCTCTTGCTCCTCAGTCTCTTGGGTCTAGTAACATTGCTAATATTTTCACAAATCCTTTGAGCAGTTCAGCTGTAGATAGTCTGACACCAGTTACAGGTTTCAGCATTTATTGCCAGTTGCATAGAGAAGGACAGGACGTGTATGTATTGGAAAACTGTACCTAGTCGAAAGTATTATAGTAGATAGTTGAGTGGTGTTTCCTAGAGACCAAAGGTATTTTTTTCAGATGTTTATTAAAACCCTTCTTTAGCTCTTTTGTTACTTGGTTGTTATTTGAGTAAATGATGGTGTTTCATAGCCATTAAAATTCATTAAACCTATCATACAATTGTATACAGTTCTAGGACATACGCATGTGTCAAATAAACAAGAATTCCTTTTGATTAGTGTTTGGGCTAGATTAAAAATCTTTCTTAAAAAAGGCAGAGCTGCTTTCTATTAGTACAAACTGAAATCAAATTAGACTCCAACCCTTAGATAGTCTAGATGAAATTCTAAATTCTAAACAGAATAAAATTATGACTCTTATGCAAGAGAAAAATGCTGATAGATGCAAAACTACTAATTTATCGGTTGTTGGATGATCATGGTCATGTGCTTCATGCTACCCTCAAAGTTCCTAGAAAATGAGTGAATATTTTATTATATATTATATAATTTTCTTTATTTTTAAACAATTGGAAATTATTGACTAGCAGTCAGACACACAGGGTAATTAACATTTAGTTCTTCATTAGATCAATTACTGTTAATCTTTGTTAATTCATTTAACATTCTTTTCTCTCATTAGTTTATGTTGCTATATTGCTGTTGTTCTATAAAATGGTGTGCTGATTTCAGAATGGATTAACATATGTGTGTGTGTGTGCATTTTTATTGGAACAAAATCTACTCTGGTACTTGGCAATAGACCTGGGTGCAGTGACAAAGTATCAACTATGTGTGGGAAACACTGCAACAGGAACATAATAAAAAAGGAACTGACAGACAAAGTCATTTGGAAAGTCTGAGGTGTCTGGAGAAGCTCCTAGTATTGGAAAAGCTCAGCTATTCTTCTCTTTCCTTCCACAAGACTTCAAAGAACCCACTAAAACCTGCTCTTGTGTGGTAGAAGAGTTGTGTAAAGGGTTAATTAGCATTCATTAATGCCTTAGGGATGCTGTGTATTGCTTTAAGACAGCCCTTATTGTCAGATATTCATGTAGAATACAGGGAGACACTTTCCTTCACATACCCTGCCTAGAAAGCTGGGACTGGCTGTGTTGCTTATACAGAAGCAAGAAACAAAAATATTATGCCTGTATTTTTCACATGGGAATATATTGTCCAACTGTCATTTCTCATCTTATTACTCGAAACATTATAAGTCAGCATGGCAGATATAAACTCTTGTTGCAGATGACTCTAAGTCAAATTTGGTCACTTGTCCAGTATGCATGATTGGATAATGAAATACTATATTGCTGGACACATCATAAGTTTATTTTTACATGCAGTTTATTAACAAACTGTAGAATCAATAAATCTTGATATATGGCATTTCTCCAAATTTGCCAGTGCAAACCCTAACACTAGATCTACTGATCTGTTTGGCAACAATGCTGAGTTAATGTACAATTATTAAATTTTTTAAGTGGTACTACATTATTTAAGATATTATATACTGTAAATATTGTAGACATATTTGGCTGTGCAGTTGGTAACTAGTACATTCATTATATAATTATTTTTAAAGAAATCAGTCTTGTTTGCCTTAAAAGCACCATGTACATTAGGTTCAGACTTGATAGATTTGGATAAATATGGTTCATTCATATATCCATTGATGTTTTGTGCGTGCGTATGTGTGTGTGTGTAGCCAGGTCCAGGATGGAATAGACCTAAGCTCAGGAAGAAGTAGTCCAAGGTGGAATCCAGGTCATTTTGACTTTGAGGTATCTGAATGTTTCCTGCTAGGCTGTCCACTTGGACTAGTGTTAGCCATGAGACGCACTGTTCTTCCTTCAGTCAAAGGTCAGTCTCACACTAAAGTACTACACGCACACACAAGCAAACACAACTTTAGTTTTGTTTGTCCTTTGCACATTGTCCTCTGTATACACTGTTAGCTCGATAGTCTAATTATTTCAACTTCCAGCAGCATGAAGTGCAGAGCTGTCACATTACAGTGGCTAGCCTTCAATCACTCAGTTTGCCCCTCTTACCTTTAGAACAATGATTATTAAGAAGAAAATACTACGCTCTATGTGTCTATACTCTGACTCATTTCATCACTCATGTGTTTTTTTTCCACACCTCCTTTTGGCAGTGACTCATCTGCAGCCTGCCTGCTCTCAGATCTTCAACCTGTTTTACCTCTCCGACCCATCAGCCTCCAGACTGGAGCCCCTTCTGCATTCTTGCTTTCACCAGCTGCCTCCATTCCCTGTGCCACGATACCAGCGCTACCCGCTAGGAGATGGCTGCTCTACCCTCATTGGTGAGGATGAAATTATCTTTTAACCCAATTAGATTATTAGTTAAATAAATCTTTATCTACTATTGCTTGGTAAAACAGTCTGTTGTCAAATTTATTTTAACATGATATGCTTTTTTGTGCAGCATATGTTGTTAGTTACATAAAATCTTGAATCTCTTTTTCTGTCCTCTTTTTTGCTTACTCCAAAACAAGGCAAATTCTACAAACATATGCATAAAATGTATCTCCCTGCTGTTTAATGCACTGCTAAAAACTGAGACTGCCAGATCACAGTATGCAACATAGACACTTTCCAAACACATGAATGACTGCAAACTGTTTCAATCTAATCAGCTATAGAAAAAGTAGCTATCTCTGCAAGACCTGCATTTTCAATGTAATTGCAGTTCACCTCTTTTTTCTTCCTGTCTCCTCTGTTCTCCCTTAGGATCACCCAAGCACTTGCACTCCTAGCACTTTCTCTCTGTTTGTCAATCTAGCTGCAATCCCCAGAGCTGCCTCTCTATAAGCTAGTTTGGAAAGAGAACATTATAGCCTAGTTTTGGGACACATATTTATTAACTAATGTTTCTTTTACTTTGGCATTGGCCTATTTTTTTTTAAAAAAAACTAGGCTGCCTGACAAAGAAAACTAGCACAAATCTTTTACACCTTGAGTATGTACTGTAAAATGTGATATGCATTGGTTTATTAAAGAAGGAATACTGCAACCTGTTTTTCAAACATTAAAGCAAAGAGTGTAATATTATAACATTATAATATTTCTATATGATACAGTAGGTGTCACTGTCAGAAAGCTTTAAGAGATTAACATTAAAGAGATTAACATTAATATAACTTCTGCATGTGGAACTCGAGCCTAATTAAAATGTACTCTTGCATTACAGCAGTAATGATCCAATGACAGATAAATGACTTACAGCCTCAGAGAAATATATTACAAACTGAGTGAGGAGACTGAAGTATCACTCTGTTTACCACAAGGAATACTTTTTAAAATATATAAAAAAATGTTTGGTAATTAATTTTAGAGTGACATGAAGTGTATCTGAAGCTGCCCCTGTGGGAAAGGTAGTCCCATCATAGTCACCATGGATCCTCACTCCAAGTCTTTTAATATGATTACTGTCTTTAATATCCAAGAATAGCTGGTCTGTTTCCTTGTTTATAATGTTCTGGGTGTTCACATTGACTTCATTTGTAAGCTGATTCAAAGGAGAATTGCAGCAATAGGCTAAAAGGCTGGTGTTGTGGAGTTATTTTTGCCTCATTATTCTTCAGAACTATCAAAGACTTGCTTTTTTTCTTTTATTTTCCCAAAATTTGATTAGTCTTTATGAGCATGGAACTTGCGAGTCTCCAGGTTTGTGTTACCCCTCTCCTACCTGCCAGAGCTCTTGCAGCATGTGTTCAGTTGTATTGTGGAAATGTCTGTGCCTTATTTGGTCTACATATCTTCATAAAGATCTGTCTCACGGTTCTCTTCTAGACTATATATGACAGACAGGTCTCTTTGTCTGTTTGTTAATTGTTTCCCACGATTGAGTGATTTCATGCACAGAATAAGTTTTTTTTATTTTTTATTTTTTAAAAATCTGGTCATTAAAATTTATGTCCAGTGTTCTAAGAAAGGAGCACCCTGCTGGTTGTGACTATATATCACAGTCTTTCTCTATCCGTTTCATTTTTTGCCTGTTTTATCTCCCTTTGTCTGTATCTTTTATTGTTTCAGAGACAGTGTTTAGAGTAATGCAAAGATAGAGGCAGTGTTTAGAGTAAAGCAAAGATAAACCACTTAGAGGTGTATTTTTATAAATGTGTGTGGGATACTTGTCTTTTTCCTGTTTGCATATTTTATTTTGCTGATTTAATTCAGCCATGTTGGATTTTAGCCATGGTGTTTGGCTCACCAGTGCTGCCTGCTTCTTGATGCTGTTCACAGATAGGAACAGAGCTGGAACTGGGTGCCTTTGTCAAACTGCTCTGATAAGGCTCACCCTGTTTAAAATTCACACCTGCAGCCATCTGCTCTCTACATCTCCTCCATCTTTCATGCTATATGAATCTCACCTCCCCAGCACTGCTCTCAGGTTTGTCATAATGGAAATTCCTCCATCCCTCTGATCTGTCACCTGCTCCAAACCGCTCTTCTTATAAGCATCCAGGGTCTTGCTGTCCACAAACGCAGTGGACTGGTAAATGAGAAACGGCAAAAGAGCCAATTGTTGAAAGGGCATAGGACCGGAAAGGTGAACCTCTGCCGCTTTTAGTCACTGTGATTAACTGCACACATGAACACATAGACATGTGTAGTGAATGTAACTGGGCCTTGCCTGTTGGGATACTATACCAAGGGCCTTAATATAATGAAACCAAATATGGTTTGGCTCCAACCAAATATGGTTTGGCTCTAGGCAGAAGTTATAGATAAAGCTAACACTCAATAAAAAAGAGTGTGTAGAAAAATTGAGTTTCACAGATCCAGCAAGATGTTGTAGTTATATTGGGAATAAGTGGATCAGAATGTTTTCTATTTCTGACCAAGTGAAGGGTTTCATAACACAGCATTCCCTCAAAACATGCAGCTGTTTTTTTTTTATTTAGTCATCCCTGTGTTAATGCAAAACACAACCAATCTGCAGATTAAAAAAAAACAAAACAACAAAAAAACAATGCTAAAGTCACTCTATACAATTAGCACTACTGCCGTCTTATTGTTAAAATGTGCTACTATGGTGTGAATAAGCATGTAATCTTTAAATTGTATCATCAGTTATGAAACACAATGTTAAAAATCAACCGTAAAATATTACAGTAAGTAACTTTCTGTGAAAACAAAAATAAATAAGCAGTATTCCTGTAAGTGCTCTAGCAATAGGTGCTGTGTCCCTTAAAAATTCATGCTTTAGACGATAAAAAATATAATACAAATAGAGTGTAATTAAACTTGCAGTCTGTTAGGTACAGTTGTTTTTTAAACAGCATTTAAGGTTAGATTTGTCTCCATCCAGGTATGCCAAAATTGCAACGGGCAAGAGAATGTTTGGCTTCATAGCAGACTGTTTCTGTAAATATTTAAATCAAAAATCTGTTGAACTATTTTAAAAAAATCATATTAGTACAATTACAACAAAATCATGTTTTGTTCAGTGTAAGCATATAGTTCAATCAAAGTATAGTTTAGACAGTTGGCTTCCAATCTGCTGTACATAATTTATATTCATAAATATGAAATTGTGAATGTGTAGCCTCAGATTTAGTCTTGATCTTAATTTTGGTGTTTGGATTTGGAAACATTAGACCCAAATCAGTTAAAACAGAATGTTATGTGAAAGTTTGTACGTCAATGCTGGAAAAACAAGGATACAGTAAGAACAAGCCTCTATAGTCATGATTCTCAAAGTGGGGTCTGAAATTTTTTAATTCTGTTACAGAATCTGTTACAGAATGGAAAATCACTACTCATCAATTTATTATTGAGTATGTACACCGATCAGCCATAGCATTAAAACCACCTACCTAATATTGTGTACATCCCCCTTGTGCCACCAAAACAGCCTTTAAGTCCTGTAATTTGCGAGGTGGGGCCTTCATGGATTGGACTTGTTTGAACAGGACATCCCACAGATGCTCGATTGGATTGAGATATGGTGCATTTTGAGGCCAAATCAACACCTAGAACTCTTCAAACCATTCCTGAACAAGTTTTGCAGTGTGGCATTATACTGCTGAAAGAGACCACAGCAATTTGTGCTACAGTAACTCTCCTGTGGGGTTGGACCAGATGGGCTAGCCTTCACTCCCCACATGCATCAATGAGCCTTGGATGCCCATGACCCTGTCGCAGGTTCACCAGTTGTCCTTCCTCGGACCACTTTTGGTACGTACTAACAACTGCATACCGGGAACACCCCACAAGACCTGCCGTTTTGGAGATGCTCTGACCCAGTCATCTATCTATCACAGTTTGGCCCTTGTCAAAGTTGATCAGATCCTTACACTTGCCCGTTTTTCCTGCTTCCAACACTTCAACTTCGAGAACTGACTGTTCACTTGCCGCCTAATATATCCCATTTTAATGTTAAGGCTGATCGGTGTATATGTATATTTATTAGCCTGTTTGACTGGTCACTTGAATTGAATATGTTTAATCCCAATCCAATAACTTGGATTATTACAGTAACCCAATACCAGGTAGGCTCATAAATAATATAAACTTAAGTCTAATGACTTTAATAAACTGGTGTTCTGTGAGTGCAATTTTTTAAAACTTTTTTTTTTTCCAGTTAAAGGGATCCCTGGCTCACTTACTGTACATCTGCTGATATAACCATAGAGGTCTGAAGCACAATGATCTGGAAGAAGTGTACAGTACATTGATATATGGCAAATAGTCTGTTTGCTAATACTCTAATAATGTGTCTTGACACTGTTATGTATAGTCAACTAATGAATATGTTCTACTGTAAATGAACAAATGCTCTAAAATGGAACGTATGGCCTCAAGGGACAAAATAACCAAGTTATCTATTACCTGCTTACATGTAAGAAATTAGCTCAAGTGGAGGTAGTTCAGATAGTAATACAGGGTAAACATCTAGATTAGATCACTGATGAAAAAGCCCATTTGTGTTGACAATAACTCCATCGACTGTATAATGATGAGTACACAAAAGTGGATGGTGCTGTGGAACAATCCTAAGTCAACACAGCAGGCATTATTATTTGCTGATGAGTTTAGCTCAATCCCCAACAATGTTGTTGTAACTTGTTACTTTAGACAGTGTTAGTGAACTAATTAACTTAACCAGAGAGAAATAAAATTTGTTATGTGGAAGCGAATTTTATGGCTGGCAGAGCTTGTAATAACCAATACAAAACACGTGTGATTGTGCGTGAATTTTGTCTATGAATGCAATTTCAGTTAGTGATAATTGCCATTACTTTAAAGGATAACAGTATGCAATGTCATTTTTGTACCATAAAACCATTTCTTTGAAAGACAGTGAAACCATGTATAATTTCTCCCCCACGTGAATTTACAGATTCACTTACAGTGCACTTTTTTGCTTCCTTTCAGTTGATGAGATCCATAGCCACCCTGATGTGTTTCTGGATGGAGGCTGTGCTCCAGGCGGTGCTGCATTCTTCTCCTGTGTGGATGAAGCAGAGAAGGCAATGAAGCAGGAGGTTGATGATGACAGCGAGCCCTCGGGCTGCAGGGAGAACAAGCTGAGCCTCACCATCGCCAACAGTGAGTGTGTAGGCAGGCACACTCTATTAATCAATCTAAACTCCTCCACACCCACTCAGAGCTGCTGTGTTTTATCATGCCAGACATACACTGTGAGATTTAAAGCAGGTTTGGTCATCAACAATCAATCTTCACGGTCAGGCTGAATTTGAGCTGTATCAGCTGTTGTTTGACATATGAGGGTGGGCTTGATTAATTGCCCAAACAGTCTTTTTATGTTAAAAATTATATTAAAATGTTTTAATTTTTCTGCATTTTCTCCCCAATATGGTCATCTGTCAATTCCCATCCACCAGCTAGCTCTCCTATATCATACGACACCTATCAAGGAGGGTAAAGGCTAACACGTGCTTCCTCTGAGAAGCCAGCCAACTGTATCTCACAGACACTGATAAATTGGCCAGTGTCACTAGAGTGTGCCATCATCTCCTACCCAGACAGCATGGCCAATTTTGCTCTCTTGGCTCCCGGCCACAGATGGCTGTGGCATCGTTGGGAGTCAAGCTCTCAATCTCCCACCCATAAAGTGAATTTTCTTTGTGCCACTCTGGAGCCACCCAGACAAGCTCTAATAGACTTGTCAGATGACTAGATACCTTTTCTGATTTGCCAGCATGGTGGACCAGCAGGTAGTGTTGAGTTATCACAGTTCCAGGGTCTGGTGTTCAATCCTGACTCTCTATGTCCACATCATCTCCCAAACACATGCTGGCTACCATAAAATAACTCCTAGGTGTGAATGAGTGGTATTGGATGGGCTCCAGTGCCTGGGCTCCACTGCCACCCTTCCAAGCATAAAACATTCACTGCAGATGAAGGAATAAATGAAATCTTTGGTCAGCTTGTTGCAGCATGAGCAGTCTCACAGACTAAGTATTAAAAGTCATGAACTGAAATTGGTGCATCTGCATGTGGCAGCAATATTAACAAATGTCACAGAATGGTGCAAAGAGATCACATTGGCTGGGTCGATTGAGCTGCAGCAACAAGGCACTGCCATTCTCCTAACCTCAAGATGGGTGGGAGTAACTGTTTCTCACGGATAAGCAGTGCTTACTATACGTACTCTGACAGATCCACCAAGGCTGAGAGATAAAATGTCTTTTACAAACCAGAATTGTCAATATACAGAACTGTCTGCAGGGCTTGTTTTTCACTTACAGTGAAAAGAGTTTTTACACCATAACATGTCAATTTGTACAGTGCGAGTGTATAGGCTTTACAGACTGAGTGTGTAAAATGTGCAGTGTGAGCTGTCATCAGAGAACATGATTTTAAAACGCATCCACTGTGTGCCTGGCTTAAGTCTTATTAAGGTTTAATGTGACATTGATTCGCATTAGGTAGAACAGCTTCAGTGAGACATTTATGGCTTCTATTTAGTGATATAATCAAATGCTTCGCATGCATAATTATGCATTAACAATGATTCTTCGTTGTGAAGCAAGACCATAATGTAGACCTATTGTGTGTGTGTTTCAGTCTCCAGTAGCTGGTGGGGCTCTAAACGGCTGGACTATGCACTTTATTGTCCTGATATATTGACTGCATTCCCCACTGTGGCTCTGCCTCAACTGTTCCATGCCTCTTACTGGGAATCTACTGATGTAGTGGCCTTTCTACTCAGACAGGTAATACATAAATCTAAGAGCTTTTCTTTGAGTATTATAGAGGAATTATGCTTCTATAACAAAAATATACATCATCTCACATTGATTCAAAGAGGCCAAGTCAGTTAAATGAGATTTAAGGTTCTTTGTACAATGGTGAGGCAAATGAAACCATTTTTTTGCATTGTTTATTGCAAATAGGTGTCACAAAAGTATAACAGGTTTAAGGTTGCAGTAGACTATTAAGAACAATGGGCAGTAGTACATTTTTACTTTTGCAACTACAAATTTAATGTACTATTTCCCAAATTTACATCGCACTATTAAGGTTTTCATTTGACTCACCCTTGTACATAACAGAATTAGGATATACAGTAACGGGAATAAAAGCTTCTTACTGCTCCTGAGTAGCAGTTCTAGCCTTCACACAGTGTGGCATTATGTCTGCAAGTACATTTATGAACTTGCAGACATAAAACATTGTGAATTGTTTCATTAAACCTCTACATTCAGGCCTCAATACCTAGCATTCCTTTTTATGTGGTTGACATGTCACATATTTCTCATTTGGCGCTACATAGGTTAGATTGATGTGAAAACAAGGCTGAGAAGCAGAGTAGATCCTTCTCAAAAATTCATATAATCAGGCAAAGCTTTACATTCTGTATTATCCTGACTTATTCTGTTCATATTATCCATGAACAGAAGTAATGAAGCAAGCCCCTATTTGTTGAGTAGACACGTACAATAGAGAAACAGAGTTTGCTTTTGAGCTGAGTGATTTTGTCAACTGTCTGAAAAAAGGCAACAGTTATTTTTGTGATATTGTTTGATGATATAATAGGGCGCTATTGCATTGCATGAAAAAAGACTTCCTGTAGCGCAGATGCTGAGAGACTAGATTCCCATCCTGTTAAGGAAGTGTGCTCATTGTTTGCCAATGTGTGTTTGTGTGATTGACAGGTGATGCAGTGTGACTGTGTGAAGGCTCAGGAGGCAGACAGCTTAGACCCCACCTGCTTTTCCCCTTCCAGCCCCAGAGAGAAATGGCTACGAAGACGCACACATGTTAAGTTAAGGGTGAGTGATGCACAGTACACACATACAGTACAGTATGAGCGTGCATAGCACATGGTCATAGCACATGGTCATTGTTATGCCTTACCAATGGATTGCTAAAGCATACTGTATAGTGTGTGTGTGTTCCAAATGCAAGTCTACGTACATAAATATGACAGTTTTAAACTGTGCCACTTTATGTGGCATGTTTTTACAGTCTCTGCTGATCATTAGTTATTGAGTGACTTAATTAATGCAATTCCCTGAAAGTCTGAAAATGTTTAACTGCCTCATTAAAAACAAATCTACTCAATCGGGCACATCGAATCTGGAGGGCTAATGATTGATAGAGCAGCTAACAACGAGAACATGAATCCATTCAATGCTGTCATTTTAACATTAACCCCATTAATCTGGTTTACTTTGTTCAGGTATCTTCTTTTAAGCTTAATTTTGCATGTAGATAATTACTGTTGGTACAGTGGAGTTCTTTCGTTTAATTCTCAACAGTTAAGAACGGTTATAAGAAAATGTACATTAATTAATCTAGCAGGTCAGATAAAATTGGTGTCATGAACACCCAGTGGCAGTTCTAGACCATTTCAACAGGCAGGGCTCATATGAAAAGGACTAACAGAAGTCATTCGGCACCACAAACCTGATGATGCTGTACTTGTGGATGTACACAGCTTTTATGTGTGTCTTACACTCAGCTTCTACATCACCCTCAGCCTCACTTTCAGGATCTCCACCCATTTCTTCCTGCTCTACTGTGCCCCTCGCTCTCCAAACAAATTCAATCCTGCTCTCTCTTTTCTGGCTCATCAGCTCTCTCCCCACATTAATCATCTGGCTCTGTCTGACTTTCTGCATTATTGTCTTTTTTGGGAAGAAGTGCACAATATTCATTTTTTCTCTTCATTTTCAACCTCAGAACTGTTACTACCACAATGTATTTTCTGATCTAGCTAGATAATGTTATACACAGCGTTACAGAAATGCGATATTCTGGATAACGTTACTGTACATGACTGTGTTAGAATTACATAACTAAATTAGTATACTGGGAAAGACAGGGTAGTTTTAAGACATTTTACTCATCTTTATATTTTTTCCACTATCACTGTCTTACTTGTTATTTTTTAGTGCCATTTGTGCCTTGTTCCACTTCTTTCCAGCTTACATAAGTGAAAATATCTGTATTCTAATCCAGACAGAAGACTTGGTCCACCAACTTAACGGATCTGACTTTGCCACTGTATGATCACAAAAATTAATCAGCCATGTATGTAATAATTATATTAGAGTCGAATCACTCTGCAAGTAGGGGGGCCGCAGGTGAGCCAAGTTGTTGTCACAGATGCACTGAGCCCTGGCCCCTCTCCAGAACCTCCTTTATCATACTGCATACTAGATACTTCAAAATACTCCAAATAGAGGTGTGTAACAGGACTAAAATCTCATGGGATCCAACAAAAAGCCTTGGGAGCTGGTATTTTTTACTATCATGCAGGCAGGAGTCGGCAGTCAAGTATGATGTTCAGGGGACAAAGAAAGGCCACATCCATTAATGGTGGAGTGTGTTGGCTTCCCTCACTGCCCTACACAAAGCATTTACCATGTTCATTCATTCTCCTTCAGTAATTTGTTATTTTAATATGTTATTTTGTGCAGGGTCAGTGTTGTTTAAATTACTAATTTGTTTACATTTTGAGAAATAGAATCAACTAGGTTTATTAAGTGCAAACAAAAAAGAAAATACGACAGTGGGCAGAATTGGTGAAGAGTGTCTGCAGGAATGGTGAGATAGGTCAGAATTCTTTCAGGAGGAGACGGGAGTAGGATTAAATAAACAGTCCTGTGCCCACCTCTAATTCAATCCACCATAGATTATATCTGCAGGACTAAGACCAAAGACAAAGCCTAATACTGTTACATATAAACAACTGCAGTTATACCATTAACTATACACATGCTAAGTAAACCTGCAACATCTCACAGGAATGAGGAAAAAAGATCACACTTTTCTCCTACCACAGTGAAACCTCACACCTTGTACCAATAAAAAAACAGTCCACTCTCTTAGTCTCTCTCTCTCTTGCTCTCCCTCTGTCTATGTATATATATAAATATATATGCAATAAATGTCAGAATCTGCATGTGTCAGTGTTCTGGTTGCTTTAAACAGTCTGCCTGCCACAGCGAAGACTGTGGGATTAATGGTCTGCAGACCCAGAGTGGTTTAGGTTGCGATTTGAAGAGACGACTATTAATACGGAATATACTTTTGGACTCCAAAATTAAATGCTCTATTTAAGCATCAGTCTAATAGCTTCTTGTTCCTCTGCACTATTGTAACAAATTTCACAAATTAAAAAAAAAAAAACAACTATAAATGATGTTTTTGTTTCCTCAGAACATTACTGCCAACCACAGAGTGAATGATGTCATTGCGACTGAGGAAGGGCCGCAGACTCTGGTTGGTCGCTTTATGTACGGCCCTCTGGACATGGTGACTCTGACAGGAGAGAAGGTATGAGAGCAATGTTTATTAGCCTGAATTCCTGAAATCACCTTTGAGGTTTGTATATAGTTTTCTTTCTGTCTTTCTCTCCCTCAGGTGGATGTATATTTGATGACTGAACCGCACTCAGGATGTTGGGTGCACTTTGACACCAAAATTACCAACAGCAGTGGCAGAGTATCGTACACTATCCCTGACAGCAAACAATTCCCTGTGGGAGTTTATCCTATTAAAATGGTGGTTAGGTATGTCGAAGCCAAGTGTCTATTTTCCCAAGTACCCTGAAAATGATTTATGACATCAGTCTGTGATTCTATATATTTAGTTTTTGATTTACTTTTATTCACTTATTAATTTATTCATGTTGCATCCTGTATCCAATTGGGAGCATTCCTTTAAGGCTTTCCGTGTAGGCTTTGGTTTGAATAAGTGAATTTCTATACTTTTTATTTCAGGGTGGCTGCGAAATAACTGTCCAATATATGGTAAATTAGTTTTTAGAGCCCTCAACACAATGTGTACTAAACAGTTTTTCTCTCACCTTTTCTTTCTTACCTCTATAACTTGCCCTACAGGGGAGACCAGACGAGTGCAGAGGCTTTCCTGACTGTGCTGCCACAGGGAATGGAGTGTGTAGTATTTAGCATTGATGGGTCTTTTGCTGCTAGCGTTTCCATCATGGGCAGCGACCCTAAAATGCGGGCAGGTGCTGTGGATGTGGTCAGGTGAGCAATTCATGTGGGAATGAAATAGAAGAGCAAAGGATAGAGCAAATAGACAGCATGTGGAGCTTCTGATTTCAGTACTGACTAAATTCAGATTATACTGATACTGTAAATCAATATTAATGTAATGAGCACAAGGAGAGTGAATGTTGATGCTTTATATTGTATTTAGACACTGGCAGGACCTGGGATATCTGATCATCTACATCACTGGGCGTCCAGACATGCAGAAACAGAGAGTGGTGTCATGGCTTTCCCAGCACAACTTCCCACAGGGCATGATCTTTTTCTCCGAGGGGTTGGTGCATGACCCACTGCGCCAGAAAGCCATCTTTCTTAGGAATCTCATTCAGGAGGTAGAGTACATCTTCTAAGCTGCAAAAATGGCTCAAATGTATTTTCTTCTATGTAACAAAAAAAAAATCATTGTTGTTTTTTATATCTTTGTTGGTCCATATATTCTTGATCTCCATTCCAGTCTCTCAGGAGGCCCCCAGGAACCTATTAAAAAATGAGTTGTATTGGGGTATAATTGTAGATTGTCATACTCGGCAGCCAATCAAATTGTGTTATTTGTACATATTGGATGTTCAATGAGTTATGCCATCAAACAGACATTTAGTCCATGATTATAGCCAGCCATGTTAGCATGTATCTGTTAAAACAATTAATTGTATGAAAGTACTGCAATGGTAGAAGGAAGTCATCCATATTTGGTTGCAGATTTGAGAGGGCATTTTAATGAAAGAACGGCCATTACTAGCCATTAATTTCTAATAACTATTTCCTGTCAGCGTTGCCATTAGAATCAAGCCATTGGTGAGTCTGTGTTTTTTCTTAGTGGTTAATGATTTACTATTGGTTTTAAATAGTCATATTTAGTGGTGGGTTCAGCAATTTCTATGTCAGAGCATTTTTAGCTGTCAATAAAATACTTTTTCATAGAACTCTGCACTATTTGGAATTTAGATATCACCCAGGATCTCAGTCAGTTTGCTTGTCAATTTAGAAACCTGCTTGACTTCCATTAACAATCAAACATTTTATTTCAGGCAGCATGTGTGCATGTGCTTCAGGGGAGTGGCCGTGGATGAAACAGGGGCTGTGTTAATTGGATTTTGAATTAAAATATCTAGTTTTATTTAACGTCTGCTAAAAACACTGGGTATAATTTTAACAACAGGAATCAGGCTTCTGGCTGGCTTGTGATGCTTTTGCCTCAATTGTAATGGTCATGGTGATTTGTTTTTGTTAGGATTTGTTTGTTCATAGTTGAAAGCTAATGTCCTCTTTCTGTTATGTGAAGATTGCATGTTAAGGTTCTGTAATGGATGATGTTCAAACTATGGTTAATTTGCTTTTAAATTGTTTTCTTAGTGGCGTAGAATGCATTGAGGCCAAAGGCCCACCACTTCTTTGTCCTGCCCTTTTATTTTCTTACCCACCTACATAAATACACTCACTTTACATCACTTTATTAGAAACACCAGTAAACCTGCATATTAATGCAATTATCCAGTCAACAAATCAAGTGGCAGTAGCAAAATGCATAAAAGAGTTTCAGTTAACGTTCACATCAGACATAAGAATGGGGAAAAAATCTGATTTCAGTGACTTTGACCACAACATTGCTGTTGTCATACAAGATGGTCTGAGTGTTTCAGATATACTAATAAAGTGGCCAGTGAGTGTATATCACATATCTACCAGAACTTGCATTCCTCCAGTGCCTGAGATTCTCTGACAGAAAATCACAGTCTACCTTTTTTGTTGTTGTTGATAGTGTCACGTTAATATCCGTTTGGCCTACGGCTCCATGAAGGACATCTCCGTCTACAGCATGCTGGGTCTCAGCCCCAACCAGATATATATAGTGGGCAGACCATCCAAGAAATACCAAAACCAATGCCAGGTGAGCTAACTATGATTCTATGATGCTTTGCATATTTTCTAGGATATAAATGTACCTCCTACATTCTAGATGCTTAGAGGGGAAAAAAAATCAATACATGTCTAGATTTCATGAATAGGTCATGACATCTTTTTGTCCTGAAAATGTGGTTAGGTTGCCATAGCAACTGTTTTATCTACAGGCATGATTATTGTTGAAGCACATGGTTTAATTTCATTTAATAAATAAATGAATATGTTAATAAACCAATAATTTCCATGGCTTCATACTATGCATCAAGATACTGTATTTGCTATATAATATATTATTTCTATTTGTGTGTAAATTGCGTAAAATTTTTTTTTAAATTGGATTATTGTTAATTCAGCCCACTGAATGCCATTCAATTTAGTAAAAATTAGTAATTCCCAGAAATAATATAAGTACTGCTTATAATGTGCTAATAATACCTTTAATGTTCAAAAAGTGCATAATTGGTGCATTTGAACATCTTGTTGCAATATATTGTTATTGCATGTACCCAGGTCTATTTTATTTTTTTTTTCCTTACTCGTACTCACAGTACCCTCTCTTTCTACTGTCATGTACAGTTCCTCAGTGAGGGTTATGCCATGCACCTTTCCTCACTGCGGTTTGGCCACCAGGGTCGATCCCAGAAGACCACATCAATGCGCATGATACTGTGTAATAGCTCTTTTGGCCTCTCAGCAAAGCCAGACTTTCTTCCCAAGCGCACATACTTGCGACGTACCATGTCTGCACAGCAGGCTGAGCTGCCCAAGACACTGATTCCTAAAACAGAGCGCTCCCAAAGCCAGCCTGAGTCTGATAAAGACCACAAGTTTGGAGGAGGAATAGGCCACAGTATGTTTCTGCTGGGGAGCATGCACCGGAGTAACACCACTCCCTGACTACAGAGAGAAAGGGGGGGACAAGAGGAGAGAACAATGTCCAGGTAAGCCAATTCTCTGGTGTATAGGGAGTTATATTGCTGTCTAACAGTGAAAATAGTTTGTGGGCTGTATTGAGCCTTGCTTAAGATTTTTCTTAAATACAGTTTGATCAGAAAATGTTTACAGATGCCAGTGTATCTTAATTGTAACATTCATGTTTACTTTGCTAAACAATGACTCTAATGTACTGTAGAATAGTTACAACGCTTTATCTTGCACTGTAATTACCTCTTGCAATTTTGTTCCAACATTTGTCACCAGTGGACTGATTGGGTCATCTGTAAACATTGATTTGTTGGCACATCTCCAGACTTTGTAGAGCTTGTTTGTTTGTCACACATTTTAAAGAATTGTGTTCATTGCTTACTTCCATTGATGCACCTCAGCACTGATAAGTGCTCAATGTATCATTTGGGAGCCATCAATATTTTCCCTTTAAACCTGCAAATTAGTCAAACCCTTTCTCTTTATGTTTAGCAGACATCACAAATATGCTCAGTGTGAACTGGGAATGGGTTTATATTTTATATTTATTTTCAAGAGTCTTAAAATTCAAATAGCAAATTAGTCATTTCTGAAAATTAGTAACGTCAAACTGTACGTGCACTGGTAGCTTGGTTGTGGTGACTTTTGTGAGCAGGTTTATGCATCATCTGCAGCATGCTTATTACGCTGCATCATCAAAACAATGTGGATTTGTTCTATAATTGTGGCTTAGATGTAAGCATGAACGCTATTTATTAGACTATTTATTTTGTTTAAATGCAGTTTTGAAAAAACATATCCTAATTTTTGACAAAAAGACAAAAAAGACCACCCTTGTCAGAATGTCATGGGGTATCTGTTTCACTGCTAACACGTCATGTGCAGTATTTAAGCCCAGTGTGAGGGTTTTACATTTAAATATGGAGCATAATGTTTCGCGCTTAAAGTATACGTAACCCGGTGTACTTTACACCACCTAGCATGTGCATTCACACACACTGATAAAGGCTTAGTGTTTTGTGACATTCATGCTATTTTTTATGTGTATGTGGGCGGCAGTTTGAAGCTTAAAAACATCGAATAGCAGTTTTACCTGAAATGCCCATCCCTACACTGAATACACTGCATTACACATGACAGGGTTTGTCCAAGCATAACTATGGCTCATTAGAGTCTGTAGGGAAAGAGCTGACATCTTCCTGTTTTACCCTGTTTCAGCAGAGCTTCTTTCCATCCAGAACGTCCTCATTGGTATTCACAGACAAACTCAGGGAGAGATATTATTAGGAGCACGTATTTTGTGGTCCAAGCTCACTGTGCTTCCTACTCTGTAAACAGAAATCTGAATGCAAATGTCTAGTAGAGCTGAATGTAGTGCCTGGTAATCTTAAAACAGATTGCTCAGGCATTCTCCAAATCCCGCAATTACTTAAAAGGAAATTATGTTTGCTTCATGAGCTGTAAGGGATCATGGATTGTATTTTTCTCTACAAAGTAGTGCTGATTATATTTGTTTAACAAAACCTATACTCAGATGGGATTTTATGTGGATATGCCCTTTAGTGCCCTATTCCTCTTCTTCTGCAGCATGATATCCATGGGTGTGGGAAAGGCAGGGGTGCCAGGACTGCATGCAATCGAGCAGAGACTACAGCTTGCATTGTGCAGTTAGTGTCTGATTTGGCTGTTTATTTCAGTCCATGTGTGTGTGTGCATTTGTATTGAATATAATGTGTTATTACCGTTAGCCTATGCCATACTATAGAACTATATTATTAAAATCCAGTGAAAGGTGTTTATCTTGGCTACCTTGCATTGCTTAGAGAAATATCCTAACATGAAATAACTAATCTGTAGTACACTATGGCTGTGACATGACTGATATTCACTTCAATTCAATTTTATTTGTATAGCACTTTTAACAATGGACAAACAGTTTACAGAAATATATAAATTCAGGATATAAATTTTAAATTTATGAATTTATCCCTAATGAGCAAGCGAGAGGTGATGGTGGCAAGGAAGAACTCCCTGAGACAATATGAGGAAGAAACCTTGAGAGGAAACAGACTCAAAAGGGAACCTATCTTCATCTGGGTGACATCGGATAGTACAATTATAAATAATTACATTCTATAACTGAATACTATATGGTCTAAAAGTGCAATTGTGTAACCAGGAAATTAATGATAGTTTTCACATGAAGTCTATTTTGTTGAAGTTATCAGCTGTTCCCTGATGGAGACTTGAGTGCAAAACTGTTCATGGCAATTGTGGTCCTAAAGCTATCATAGCAATTGTAGTCCTAAGCCATCAAAGCAAAACTGTTTGTATCAATGATATTACATGTATACAAGCCATAGAGCCCATATGCTGTGCTATAAAACCAATTGCACCTTCCTGGCCATAACCTTCTCTTCACCCTAATACCCTTCAGACCTTGCCTCTGCCTTAAGCATGCTCTGCTTCCAGAACAAGCTTACGTTTGACCCATCATATACAGTGCACATGATGCCTGAACTCTTCTTTTTGAACCTGGTGAAGTAGGTAGTTATCAACTTTGACCTTTTCTTATGTGTCAGGATCAGAGTTTCTTATCAAAAAGGCTTAAACCAAACAAATTCTGGTTATGGGAATCACGTACAGTATGTCTGCAGGTCTCTCATACATAACATTACGTTCTAAAAGCAAAGAGCCAGACACAACACACACACATACAAATCACAAAGCATAACAGAGTACCTGCTATAATACAGCATGTGTTGTATTATTTTCTGCTGAATGCACAACATGCTGATTGTATTCCAGAAATGAAAGCTTTTCAATAAGTATTGTAAGTTATACAAGTTCCATAATAGCTTTTAAACTGGTTTGTAACCAGGTATTTCTAAAGTTCCCATTTCCACTGCAGTGATCTGCTGCTATAAAAGTCGGACTATTGGAATATGATGGCAATGAAACTCAGTCATGGTTGTTGAGCCCTTTTACTCCTGTGTCCTGCATTAGATTATAATTGTGTCTCTTGTGTGTTTCTCTTGTGAGCTCTCTGAATGGATGTTGATCGTATGTCTGTTAGACCTGGATCAGCACTGTCTGCACACTTTACTGAAAGTGGGCTTCTTTGATCATATTTGTCTGAAAGGGAATATTTTCTTCTTCTTTTTTCCAATAAAAATTACAAGGATTTGATTGATATTTAAATTCATCAGTTTTTCTACATATTCAGTCAGTTTTTCTACATATATCAAAAATCTAGAGCTAGTATCTGCAACAATACCCATAACTGCACCACTTCTTGTATTCAGAGGTCATGTATCAGATACATATCAAAGCTCATCCAATGTATTTAGTGCAACTAATATTTTTTTCTTATTTAATTGAATACATCTACCCTCTCGTATAAGCAGAGTTCAGAATGTGAGAATCATTTCTCAGTTAGCTGCTTGTGGCTATAGCACAAATATAGACTCTCAATCGTTATCCCACTGAGTGAGGATTCAATATTGTTGCTAGGCTGGAGAACAAGCAGTGGCATGAAAGATTAGAACAAGTGCCACTGTTCCAGTGTGACTGTAGTTGTGCACTTATAGGCATAGCTGCTATGTATACACAGTATATAAGCATATAAGCTTCCTTGTAATTAAGAACTGGTAGAATATTGTCTCTGATCCACATCAGCTTGTGTTCATGTTTTGCAGTTCTAAAGGGAGAGGTGACATTTGTCCATTACATGAAACAATTCCACCCAATTATCTTTCCTAGGACCTCCCTGTGGACTGACCTCTTTCATGACCTGATCTCCCACTGACTGCTCTGCAGGCTTCACATGTCAGTCATAATACAGTATGATATATTGCTGTAATATGCCCACAGTGGTTGGAGTTTAAGTCATTTTATGAAGGGATTGCTAAAATATTTTGAGCTACTGCTGCTGAGTCCGGCTCTTTAGAAAATGTGTAGCTATTTGTTGAATCCATCATCCTGTCATAGGTCTAATGAGGGCTGAATCCTCTCCCTCCCTGTGTATTCTACAATCCTGCACAAAAAAGGGGCCATGCCCAAAATGGCTATCTAATGGTTATCTAATGCAGGTTTTATGTCTAGAAGATGTGTTAAAAAGCCAATGCTGTCTCAGAAAAACACTACAGACTGAATGAAGTTTTTGGCAGAATATGGAAAGTTCAGCAGAGATGTGTGGAGTGATAAGTCACGATTTGAGTTGCATGGTGATGCTCCAGAGAGGTGTCTTCGAAGATCTGGTGAGAAATACAATAGTGAATGCATCTCTACCACAGTTAGGCATGGAGGAAGAGGTGTCATGGTGTAGGGAGCCTTTTTTGTTTTCTAAAGAGGAATGATCTGATGTTATTTTTCAACAAGACAATTCTCCTGCCCACACTGCAAGGACCACTAAAAACTGACTTGAGAATAAGTCCATCAGTCTCATGTTCTGGCCTGGTCAGAGCCCAGATTCGAACCCTGTAGAGAATATTTGGTCTCACATTAAACACAAACTAACTGGGAAACATTTTTTAGCTACTCATCAACTGTTTGAAGCCATCAACATTGAATGGAACAACATTGACTCTTCTTTCTATAAAAAGCTGTCTGCAAGTTTATCCACAAGGCTTAAACGTTTAAAGAAATCGAAGGGAAAAGCTATCCTAAACTAAGTTGCTTTATCAATTTGTTTAATTTTAATTGAATTTTAATTTTTCGCCCAGGAGTGTAGATCTTGCACAGCCATGACAATGGCAGGCGAAGTTTCTTCCCGTCTCGGCCATGTTGGACCATTTTCAAGCAAGTTTTAATGAGGCATTTCAGTCATTCTCTACTTTACTCCCTGCAATCTGTGCTTTATGCCTAAGTCTCCTGAATTCACACTGGATGCATTGGGTCAAGCTTCACATGTAGATCTCAGTCAATCCACACTGGACAGCTGCATTTCCATATACACTACTGGCAGGAGAATGAGCAACAGAGCACTTTGATTTCAGTCTGTTTTGGCAACTCCAGCATTCAGTTATCAGGTCTGAGTAGGTGAATACATTTCTGGCGATTTTGTTTTTTGTTTTGAGAGAGATATTGTTTGTCATGAAATAATGAAGGGCTTCATTTGAGAGCTTGAACTGAGTTTGAGAGCTGGATACCCAGTTTTTCTTTTTAAATTTAGCTTGACAGTTATTGGGCTCAAATATTAATGAACATTGATGTTGGAGAGGGTTGGCTTTACTAGCTACTGAACACATTTATTCAGGCTTAAACTTGGAGCTGTTAGGCAGCAATACTACCGATACTACCTGCTGCGCCACTGCACCACTGACATGTGAAACAAGCTTAGAGCAGTGCTGTACATAGTCTCGGGTTTGATGTGCCTATGATGTAGCCGGTGTGGACTGAAGTGCTAGTTAAAATGGAAGCATAATTGCCAGTGTCGAAAAAATACATCTGATAATTGACATTTAATCAAAAGGACAAAAGGACAAAAGGAGACATCATCTGCACATCAGCTGGTCCCACAGGATTTTTACTATTGCCTGTGCTGTGTTTGCCTCTTGTAAAAATGTTTACTAGGACCAGTATGCGCCTCCTCAACAACTGCCGGACAGTTGTCTCCCTTCATTATGTACAGTATGTGATACACAACAAACAGTCAATTGTGCAATAAATGTCCTTTAAGAAAAGGTAGCTCTTCCTTGTGCTCCCTCAGTGTCCCTGAGAATTAAATTAAGTGTCTGTTTTCTCAGCTTAGCATGTGATATAAGGTGTACGCCCTTCAAGAAAAACATATAGGTGGGTTCTCTCCAAGATGATCTTGTTCAAACAGTTATATGTTCAAAATGCTTTACTGCCTAGTAAGATGTCAAGCACAGGGATCATAGACTTTTTCCACAGATTGTATCACCTATACATCAGGTGCAATTTCACTTGGTGTACCTGCAAGATGACCACGTACAGGGCATTATTTGTAGCTACAATTTCCAGCTCGAATGCAGGCCATTTGTGGTATTTTTCAAAGAATGAGCTGTACTTCAATATGTACTAAGAGCCTCTCAAAAGATAAACAGTGTTTATATGTTCAATGTTTATATTTGATGGCTTGGTTCCCAGTCAACATTATATAGAATTCACTACAGTTTTCAGTGAAATTTAACTTCAGTGCTATGAACACAGATCCATTAGTGATAGGCAGATATTGGATTACTTACACTTTGTGTGAGTCATATGTTCTTCCTCCTTCAGAAACATATTACCCATGAATGCCAATTTCAACCCCTTTTGCATCACTAAGAGAAATAGTTCACCCAGCAGACGAAAATACTCCTATACTGCAGAAGTAAGTCATCCACGTAACAGAGTAAAACAGAGGAGGAGGAGTACGGGGGGCATTCTGGTAGTGTTCCAGATGAACTGAATGTCCTCAAGTAAAAAGAAAAAATATATATTTATTATGTCTCTGCTAATCAGCTGTGCCAACATTTTGAGGAATTTTTGGACAGTTATGTTTATCGAATCTCTTTACGCTTCTTAAGGAGATTACTTAAAGCGAGGAGGGATACCAAATTATACTCCCTGTTGTTTTTAATACTGAAAACACATTGAGCTTCTGAAATTGCCTCAGTTGGACTGTGAGAAAATTCTTTTTGCTTCAACATATTGTTTGCATAATATATCCAATTGCAGTGTTTTCTTATGAACCGTGAAATGAAATGTTCTCAGCTGTTGTGAGAGAACCACAATGGATCATTGGAGCACTGCTGCTCACAGGTTGAAAACCACTGGTTTATATTATGTCTTGTCTCTGGCGACATAACTGTTAAAAAAAACTTACATCTTTAGTATCACATGGACAAAAAATGCAGAAATTCTTTGCTTGCACAGAGCCCCTTGGCTGAAGTTCATGCCACTTTCCTAAAGTGCCAGCACATGCTTGAGAGGCTTTAGGTGGCTATTAGTGCTGAAACTGCCACTGCTGCCCTGGTGAAGGCTCTAAATTGTCCTGTGTGGGTGCTTAAGCTTTTGTTTGATTGCAGTCATGGCACCAAGGTGATGATTTTTTTTTCAGTCTTTAGTAGTCATGTACACTATATTGATTATGCACTTATTATAAATGGGTGGGACGTTTCTTCAGAGTAAAAAAGTTTACTCTTAATCATGAATGTAAATGTAGAAGTTGCTGGAATGATAGATTTATAGTAACTGGTATCTTGTATCTGCATTTTCAGTGTAGTGACAGGATACTGCATTCTGGAAGAGGAACCACCTGAAGTTGTTCCCAGCTGTCTACCCAACGGATACAGAGCACAAAAGAATGGAGGGTTCCAAGAAAATATTGAAGTGCAGGGAGGACCACAATTACCTGCGTCTGGTTTCCCCAAAAGGCGGTGATCAGCTTCAGATCCAGGACTGTAGGTCAACTTCAGATCCTGGACTGAAAGGTAAGACTCTGACAAGCAGATCTATCAGTCCTTAAGAATTGATTCCTCAGTCACTTGATTCATTAGTATTTTCACGTGTTTGGAATGTGTTTGAACTCAAGTTAGAGCTCTGGAAGTGTGTGAGGCCAAAGACAGCGCTGCATATTACTTATTGTACTGTATGTCTCACATTATTCCCTACACTCAGGGACATCTCTAAGAGTAGGCAAATGGGACAGTCGCCCAGGGCCTAGACCTTGAGGAAGCACACTGACTATGCATCAGCTAAAATTATAGCAAGTGATGTGGATTTTCAGATTCCGCAGTCACCAAGAAAAATGCAAAACGCCTGAGAACTGTTTAAAAAAGGTTTTCTAGCATGCTTCTTTTGGTTCAGCGGGGAGAAGCTCTAATGAGTGGAGGTGTGTAACACAACAAAAACATGACAGTTTTCAGTGTGCATGCAAAAAAATTATGGTTATTATTCACAGAGAATGAGCTTTCAGTAGAAAGAAAACAAGACAATGATAGCTGTAGTCACCTGCTAGTCATCTGCTGTATGTGAAGTTTATTTTATTTGTATTCACTCATTTAATTGTATGGCCTTTTTGGGCTTAACCCTACACTATATGGCCAAAAGTTTGTGGACACCTGACTGTCACACGCATATGTGATTTTTTGAACATCCCATTCCAGATTTAGTCCCCCTTTGCTGTTATAATAACCTTCACTCTTCTGGAAGGGCTTTCCACTAGATTTTGGAGCATGGCTGTGGGGATTTTCCCATTCGATGACAAGAACATTAGTGAGGTCAGGTACTGATGTCAGGTACTGATGTCAAGGCCTGGGGAGCAGCCAGTGTTCCAATTCATCCCAAATGTGTTCAGTGGGGTTGAGGTTAGGGCTCTGTGCAGGCCACACAAGTTCTTCCACACCAACCTTGGCAAACATGCACTTCGCTTTGTGCATGTCACGAGCAGGAGGTAGGGGCCAGGCTGTGAGGATGAACGCCTGGCACTGAGTTGACTAATCAGTGGGAGAGAAGGATAAAAGAGTGGCTGGAGACGCTGAGGGAGAGAGAGAGATGCGCGTGTGTTTTGTGTTTGTGGTTTACGTTATGTTTATATTGATTATGATTAAACATTTCGTTTACGTTCACTTGGTTCCCGCCTCCTCCTTGCCCATCTTTGACATTTGTTACACTGGTGCCGAAACCCGGGAAGGAGGAGGGACGCACTGTCAGAGAGCCCTCGCCACTGCAGGTGGATCACAGCGCCAAGGAAGTGTGGTGCCTGAGCGGTTGCTGGAGGACGGAGGAGTCGCTGCCATCTGCCTGAAAGGGGAGGAGTCGCTGCCATCCGCCTGAAAGGGGAGGGGTCACTGCCATCCGCCTGAAAGGGGAGGAGTCACTGCCGGCCACCTGAAAAGGGGAGGAGCGGCAGGACCCGCTGCCATCCACCGGGAGGCGGAGGTGCTGCTGTTGTCCGCCTGAAAAGGCGAGGAGCTGTAGCCGTCCACCAGGAGGCCCAGCGCCAGTGCCTGGAGTCGTGGGGGATTGCTTCCTGGCTTGCCGAGGACCAGATTACAGTGTGTCTGGGGACCAGGGAACCAGTTTTTTCTTTTTTCTTTTCTTTGATTATGATTAAATGTTGCGTTTATGTTCACTCAGTTCCCACGTCCTCCTTGCCCATCTTTGACATTTGTTACAGTGCACAGGGGCATTGTCATGTTAGATCATGTTTGGGCATATTAGGTCCAGTGAGGGGAAATTGTAATGCAACAGCATGCAAAGGCATCCTATACAAGTGTGTGCTTCCAACTTTGTGGCAACAGTTTGGGGAAGACACACTTTTGGGTGTGATGGTCAGGGATCCACAAACTTTTGGCCATATAGTGTACGTAATATTAAATGTTATGGAAATCTTATGATCAATGAATTCAAGGTGTGATCACCGCAATCCCTTGTAAACAGCTATGGCAATTCAAGTCCTTCAGTATTGCCCTTCAAAAATGCAATTTCCTCCAGTTCATGTGCTGATTACGTTCGGTTCTGTAATCTTTTTGCATGCACACACCACACACAAGCCACATTCCCTCAGCCAGGGACCCAGAACATAAATACCACCCTGGGCCCTGCCCACCACTTCAGACTCTGCCTCCTACAACCAGTATTTTACATTAGGCACTTCAAACAACAGTGCCATTATATTAACACTAATGTATTTATCAGGGTTGCAGTGTGCATTAATGTCTCTAATACTCTATGCATTCTCTAGCACAACCACTATATCCTAATCATTGTAAACAGAATTAAGATGGTGGAATGTGCAAGATCTTTGTCTTGGCAGAGAGTCCTTGAGGTTATAAGGAAAAAGTGTCTGGAATATGTTCTTTAACATTCCTAGAGGAGAGCTGAGGTCTTTGCCCACTCACCATATGAAATGTGTGATGTGGGAGGATTACTTTAGACATGATTCTCAATTCAATACTGGAAGAGAGGTTTCTGAATGTCATCAGTAAGACTTATACTGTAAACATCTTAAATTTCCAAGGAACTGCGTTAACCATCAGAGGTTAAACTCCTTCACAGATGTGAAATTATTCTTAGTGGTTGGTTAAATGCCAAATTATTATACTTGAGGTGGCAATGAATTCACAGAGAAAGCATGAGCTCTATATCTGTTCCATTCTGCCACTTCCATTCTGCGCATGGCGCACATAGAGTGCAATGAAATGAGTTTTCTGAGTGAGTTTGAGTGTTTGGTTCAGCTCTTTCCTATAAAGTGGAAGAAAAGGCAGCCTTGGGGCTTTTCACAAAAAGGAAAACATCAGCCTTCAGCTTTTGGATTAACAGACAATTATTGACTAGTGAACTATTTTAAGACACTGTGACCTTAGGCAAACCAACAGGTGAACTTGTGTTTTTCTTCTATTTATTCCATGTCCGTGTAGCTGAGGAGGCGATGATGGAGGCCTGAGCTGACGAACTGTGAGACTAGAGTGTTCAGAATGTTTGTGAGGAAGATGCAGAGGCTGTCTTTATGCCATCCTCACTAGGAGTATGCAGCAGCCACGTTCATCTTTTTGACCAGCCAATTTCCTTCTGTGTCACAGCACTGTGATCAATAAGAACTCTTCATTTTTTGGTACTTTTTCCCTTAGCCTAAACAACAGTATTCTTTTATATTTCAGAAAAATGTTAGTATGTATTTTTGTATACTTGCATTGCCATGTCATTTTGTATGATTTGGAATTCTGTGATTAAAGATTATACCGTATGTATTGTTTTTTTTTTTGTCCTATTTAGGTGACAAAGCGATAACATTTGAGTTTGTAACAGTGACACAGTGAATGATCTGTTACTATATTTAATAGATGAATATGTGTCTGTACATGTATCTTCCTTCAAAAAGGTTTTTTTAAAATGACTTTTTATGCCAAGGCTTTCATGCTAGTGTTGTTTTTGACAGCTTTAAGGACAAAACTGTAAATGTTTGAATGAATTTGTTTATTTCCACATAGAATAAACCTCATTTATAACAGTAGTAAATATTTTTAAACTAGAGAACCTGGTGACTTTCACTTTGGTGGGCAAATTGATAGATTAAGCTTGAGCATTTCGAAGTATAGTAGTACCACAAATCTTTCAATACCAAAATTGAAGTAAAGGGAGAATAAGTGTTAAAATAATTAAATTAGTTCCCACTCAATAATCATTGATTTATTCTTTCATTCATCTTCAGTAATTACTTTATCCTGGTCACAGAACATAGACACCAGTCCATTACAGGCAAGTGTAATCGATGTTATCTATCTTGCTGTCTTGCCTGGCCCTAGAAGATGCTTCTCTGTAAATGCTCTTACAAGAATCTCAGTGCAGTGATTACAGCAAGAAGTGTTTTATCATGTCCTGAAAGATACCACAATCCTTGCGGGTCCAAGGCTATTTGTAATGTAGCATGACCAGTATGAGGTGTAAGAAATTCAGCAATTGATGAGTTTGCAGACACAAGTGGTTCATGGGTCTTCATTGTTAAAGGCTCCCAATAATAAGAATGAATAATGCTAAACCTCACATCTTTGCATTTATCAATATCATTTTGGGTGCTTGTAAGAATTTTTAGTGAAACGTGTATTTAGATCTGGTGGGATCTGGTGTTTGAAAGGTCTACACCCCAATGAAAGTGTTGGAATGAAACTTTATTGTAAATGTGTTCAGCCCCTTTTCCATATTTGCTTGTGTCAATGCTCATTTTTGTCTATATATGATATCTTAAAAAATAATGCAAAAAACATTCATAAACTTTTCAATCAAATCAGGTTCTGGCGCTGCAATAATATATGTATATATTTAATTACAGTTTGGTTGGTGGTATTTAAAAACATTGCCTTATTTTTGGGTAAACACAAGCTTTCACAGTTGTTCAAATGATAAAGTATGTAAACTTGAAAATATTTGCGTGCCATTTTAAGGAAATGCATGATGGTACAGTCAGAAATCCACCTTTACTTATTTGTAAACTGTGTTCTGATTTGTACTGCTACAAAATATTGGTTATAAAAATTTTAGCATCTGAGCCTTAGCTAATTACATATCTTTATTTGTCATGATTGGCATCAATAACTAAAGACTTCTAATATTCTGCTACACAGTAATACAGATTTTTTTATGTAAAGAAATATGCAATGATGTTAATATATTAAAAAGCTGTAATGCTTGAAAGCTGTAATGTGATTCTTTGACATAGTCACACTGTTTAAAATCCAATCCAACCCATATTTCTGTTATTTCTGATATGTTTTTTTATATGAGAGAAAGTGTGTTAGCAATAGATTTTTATGGCATTTGTATCATTACATATGTTTGTGCTTATTAAATACTTGACTGAAGTGCCTAATTTACAAATGCTTAACTGCCAAAATTTGTGAAAATGAAAATAAAAGTATTGGAATGAAGCTTTTTAAATGTGTTCAGTGCCATTTTCATATATGCTTGTGTCAAAGCTCATTTTTTGTCTGCATTCAATATCTTCAAAAATAATGCTAAACTTTAATAAACTTTATTGTTACAGAAAATTACCTGAGTGCATTTGTCAAGGACAGTTTTTACAGTTCTAAAAGTGGTGTGCTTTTTTGCTTTTCTGTTTTTTTTTCTGTTTCTATTTTTTCTGGAATCTCTATGTCAAGCAATTTATTATCCGATATACAAAAAAATGGTCTTTTAAACAGGTTTTTATGCTTAATGTTATCAACCAGCTAAGAGAGGATAGAAAAATAAATCTGAGCACAAAGATGAGAACTATGTCAGCTTTGTGTTTTTCTGTGCAAAATCCATTTTTTCATTATGATAAAATGTACAAGCACAGTGAGAGAACAATAACTGAATTCAATTCCTTGTATACACAAGTGATCTTGGCAAATGAAGCATGAGTCTGATTCTAATTATCAGAGCTCTCCTCATTTCTCTCCACCTCCCACAACACATGGGTAATGAGCATTATCAATACTTTTAAATGTTATAAATGATAGCAGACATGGGCAGGGAATGATATGTGTGAATGGGAAGGAGTGTTTAGCAGACATGGACAGGGAATGATACGTAATAAGATTTCCATTCACTGAGTAAGAGCCCTTGTTTCTGTGTAAGTCATTCTTTATTGCTTCTTTTCTGTGTGGTGAAGTCTCATAGAAGATTGTGTTGGATTAGACACATGGTGAGTGCACATCATTATAAATTAATTATTATTGTTTCCTAACTGAAACAGTCACATATCTATTTCATTTGGCCTGTTCTCAGAATTTATTGAGCTCAGTGTAAAATGTGCAAGAATAAGGTCACCAGATGTTACATGCCTTTACATTCTAATGGATAATATACTGCTTAGGTTCATAAAAAGAGCCTCGCTGTACAACTAGACCATTGTGTGGATTTAGGTGTGGAGATCATTAAATAATTTGGTCTATTTTAACCCAAAATAATTTGGAACTTTAACCCAATCGCAGAGAAGGCCCTGCATCATCTGTACTTTCTACCACGGCTAAATAAACATAAACTGCCACAGAAGCCGTTGATCCTATTCTACATAGCCACCACTGAATCAATCGGCACATCTTCCGTATCTGTCTAGTTCATCTCTGCAGCTTCACACTTCAAGCACATTGCGTGACGTGTAGAGAAAATCATTGGCTGCCAGAGCCCCCAACCGACACACAACTATACCATCCAGGGTGAAGAAGAAGACACATAAAATCATGGCCAGTGCCTCACATACCAATCACCCTCCATTCCAGTGTTTTCCTTCACAGCAGAAACCAAGATTAAGCACCAGCTGACACCTGCACCACTTCCTCCTAAACAAGGACCCTTTCCACATTCATCATCTCTAATAAGTTGCAAATGTGCACTTTCCTGCAGATTGCAGTATCAGTCTCAGTGTAATTGCACTCACTGAAACATTTGCCGCTATGATATTTAACTGTACTTTTTTTTTCAATCATGCAGATTTTAATAGTATAATTTTATTATTCACTACTTATATGATGTAATGGCCACTATATCATCAGCACACAGGCAGTATTTATATGGCATATTGTATACAGCATTTTCCCACTGTACGCTATTATATTGTAATTGTTATTGAATTTTCATATTGTATTATACTGTTGTGTTTAATTAATGTTACACCACACCAAAATAGATTCCCTGAGGTTCTTAACATTAGGGTCACTTGAGATACAGACAAGGTTGCAGGTGATTTTTAACAACCGCTAGTAACCGTTAATACTACCAGACCATTAGTGACAGAATATTATTTTAAAATACTACTAAATGTACTATGTACTAAAAGGTAAACATATCTTAAACATTCATAAAAATCTTGAACATACTTCATTTTCAATAACCATGGTGCATTATTTCATTTGGAGCACCATTTAAGGCCAGCAGGGCTTTACCCTGTGTGTGGATCAGTTGGAAAGTTCTATTTTTGTAGTATCTAGCAAGGAACACTACAAATTACAATATTCATGCTATATGCATTCATTCAGCTATATTGCCTGACTTGGATAAGCTACGGTGCTAGTAAGTGCTTGCAGTTGTGCCATTCATTATATCATCATTAAACGTGTAAGGACCCATGTGTACATAGTTCCGTGTTTGATGTGTTACGACTAAATGTGATTTGTTAATACATTATGTGTGTAAGTTTAATTTCCATCTGTGTTTTGACTACATTTCTTCAGACTGCATTTGAGTCTGTCTGTCTGACTCTCACTCTATTTCTTTCATTTTTATGAGATTTCTCTCATTACTCCCATATCATAACTGCACACCAATACTGTTGTACCTTTGCAAATAATAATTTACCAGGCTTTATAAACAATAGCTTGGTAGGGTCAAAAGCTAATTTTGTAGACTTTGATTTTTTTAGTCTTTGTGAAGGTCATTTTCTGTGATGTGCAATTGTAGTTATGACTGAATGTAATTGTAGATAATACTAGGAGTGATTTATGTGTCTCTATTTTAATGATAGATTTATTGACAGATTGTCTTAATGATAGAGTTATTTTAAAAAATAGTCAATGTCAGACAGACCAAATTACAGTGTTAGGTGTAGCCAATTGTGTGTTTAAGTAATATAGCCTATAAAGCTCTCTAAAAACATATTTTGTAAAATTCATTATCTCTGGTTATGAGTTAGTATTTTATCACCAGGGTGTCTGTGTTATTTGTATACAGTTAAACCCCATATTCTTTTATCCCATATGTAAGTCAGTAATATAAGACAGCCTACACCCTACACCTACACCATGAATTATCATCAAAAGCTTAAAGACACCTCTCATTAAAATTTTATGTTTAACAACCCTGAACAACCTCTTGAAGCTGTTTAAAAGATATTTGGAGAAGAAGGACATAGTACTGTCTTTAGTTGAATGGAATTCATCAAACCTTAAATCATTCTTCCTGCTCTGGGAGGAGAACACAGCAACACAGCAACTTTAATAATCAATACAAAGCACCCTAAGAGCTCAAACAGAGCATAAGTACCCCAGAAACACAGGACTTGAGTTCTCATGACCAAGCATACAAGGAAGACCACCCAAGTCCTTCAATAAGAAATATAGTATAGTTCATTATAAGAAGTATAGTTCATTAGCTGTTTCCCAGGGTGTGAAAAACACTTGGTCTTGCTCTTGGACGTCACTTCCCACTCCACTGCCCTGGCTGTACCTTCTAGTGGGCATAAAATGCCAAGACATCATGTTTAATAAGCAAAGGCAGATTCACTAGGCCACACATACAAAGCACTTGCTGTCCTCAGCATATACTGTATATGTAAAAGCATGGATATATGTATATTATCTTTTGGCCAGTTATGCAGTTCTAAACACTAAGCATAGGTTTTCTTCTGGAGCTTGGAGGGAGTGCCATGGAAAAGCATTACACGGCCTACTTATTTGAGAGAGGTGTAATTAAAGTAGTCCTCTAATGATTCTCCATGAGAGGTAAAAACAGCTCTAACAGCTTCTCTTGGGGTTTCTAGAGAAATCTACTACTCAAACATTTTACGAAGTGCAAGCAATAATTTGCTTTTGATTACAGACTTGTTAACTGTTACATATTAGTTTATTCATTTCTGTACTTAATGATTTGATCTGTTAAATAATGTTATGTGTTCAGATTTCATTTTTTTGTGCTTCTCCACCTGCATTCCATGTGTGGTGCTTTACACTCTGGTTGCCTGAAAAAAAATTAAGAAGGGGAACAAGTACTGAAAAGGAGAGTAACTACTTCATCCTGGTCTGGTGAGTGGTGGATCCGGAGCCTGGGAGTTAGGCGGGAATACACCTTGGAGCATAAACTGGAAAATACAGAGGAATCCCAAGAGATCAAACACAGAAACTCCACACAAACAGTTACCCAAGCTCAGGGTCAACCCAGGGAGCTGAACCTGTGAGGTGGCAATGCTACCCACTGTGCCACCATGCTGCCCACCTAGATAGGGTGTGAGTATTATTTCTCTGGGCTCGTGAACCGCCAGGACATTTATATATTTCTCTATGAGTGATACTATTGCTTGCACTCCTAGAAAAAGTCCTGATAAAATATTATACAGTCAAAAATCATTACAGGGGCACTGCTGAAGACATAAGTCTACACTACAGGCTCAGTAAATATGAGTGATCATTGCGTCATTGGGCATTTTCACAAGATGGCTTTAGCACTGACCTCTGTTGTTCACTGTGCAGTGATATGGCAGTAACATGCAGGTCAAAGCACATAGCTGCATCCTACACTGGACTCCATTTCCCTCTTACAAGAAGAAGAGCGCATTTTGAAACAGAAGTTTGCATTTAATACTAATTCAAGGTCATGACAACATTGCACATAGTGCCTTTATTGACATCTTGGCATACTTCTGTTGTGGAATCTGTTTTAAGACCGCATTCACTTAAGTGATCAAAATAGCTTACCAAATATGTAATGCATGAACAGTTTGGATTGGTGATTTAAATCAATCATAAATTGCTAGACATAGCCGATGCTTTGCTCCATTTGTAATTTCTACAGCCATAACCTAACGTTTCTTTATGGTTTAGAATATTATCACAGTTTTTGTATAAATAAATACTGCACCACTAAAAACCTTCCTGAGTTAGAGCAGTCATGACCTTTGGCTATATTTCACTCACTTAAGATTTAAAAGTGTTTTTTTTTTTTTTTTTTATGTGAAGTCTGATCAAAATACAGCAACTTAGAAAATGAGACTGGTGTTCTGTCCACAATAACAATATTGTGTGCACTTAATATAGCAATAAATATTCTATTAGGCTACTGAATATTGGCACATGATTATTGTTTGGTGTGCTGTGTGGTATGTCTCTGATGTGTTGTTCTTTGTAGTGTCTTTATAACAAGGAATGTTTGATCTTGATGCATAAAAGAGATGCTAGTAAAATGTGTTGCGATATGCTGCTGCTCTATTTCAATTTTATTTTTTGATATCCTGTGTAATCATTCTCAGTTCTCATGGATTAAGAGAACATGAAGGCATTCTTCTGCCTTACTTGTTATGTATTCAGTCTGTCAACGGGAGAGTCCAGGGAGATGGATGCAAAAAGCCGAACCTTTTTAATGGGAACAAAAACACTGAGAAAAACAAAACACAGGGAACAAAGATCAGAAAGTGGAACAGCAAAGGCTAGGCTAATGCTAGGCAAGGCAAGCTTGCACTAGAAAACTAAAGCTATACACAGTGCAAACAGTAACCATAATCTGAAGCGATTCTCTGAGCAAGGGGCGGAGCGACGTCCCAGCCGAGCAGGGTGGAGGAGCGATGTCCTCAGCAGGGCGAGGCTAGAGGGCAACAGCAAGACCACCTCTCTGCGTTCGTGCCCTCTCCTCTTCCCACCTATCCCACTTAGCTAAGGTGTTATACCACTTGTGAGCTGTTCTCTAAGCTGGAGTTCATTTTGCTTGAGGAGAAGGACCCACTCCTGCTATAGCGCTGCCTGTTCTGCTGCATCCACATTTGGTGGGAGCATTCTGTCATGAGGAAAGTTGTAAGGAATTTAGCTCATTTAGATTAAGCTGATGTATTCTCCTCCAATATGTAAGGAATTTAGCTGTTTAGGTTAAGCTAATGTATGAGCAGATCAGCTCACAAGGGGAAATTTGTAAACTTAATATTTTAATAGCTGATCAACTATTCATCCAACGATAAGTTGAAACGAGTGTATTTATTAATTGTGTATGGGATATTACCTCCGTGGCCACCGATAATAATATCCTAAATATAGTGAAACACTATATTAAGAGCACAGTAACAAGATCGGCAGTTTAAGGCAATAAATTTGAAGCACAGAGACACAATACACTGGCCTTTAAAAATCAGACGAGACTTTATTACTAGTCTAAAACACAGAAACTAATCTAACACACACACGAGGTGAAAATGGCTTTGAAGAGAGTGAATGAAATTCCAAGTTTCTAGCAGTTTCTCAGACCATGACCTGAACAAACCATCAACTTATCAGTTTAATTTAACATTCGCTTCGTTTAGAAGGGCTTTAAACTTGTACTAAATGCACCATGTCAGTGAGAATCTGGAGGTACTATACTTGCGTTTGTGTTGCCAGGGATTCCCTCGTTGCGTTGTTGTTTGGACGGAGTTTCCGGCGATGTTGATTGGTCGGCGGTCTGGTTGGCCTTATGTAGCGTCTCGAAAGACCAATGGGGCTGAAAAACATAGTGAGAAGTGAACCCGGAGTCTCGTGGGCGGGTTGCAAAACTTTGGTGAATGGTTCACAGCTGTGCGAAGGTTGGAGGCTTTGCAAGAACCAGTCTGGATGCGGAGTCTCGGAGCAAGTGTGGTCTCCTCGTGATGAACTTCTAAAGCTCTTGGTTGATGAGACTTCCTTCAGATGTGGATGGAGACTCTTGCAGAGATGTGTTGGATGAGACTCAAAGATGGATTGGATGAGACTCAGAGTTTCCTTTGTGTCAGGGGGTTTTAACCCTTTCTAGTTGGGCTGATCCCAAAGTGTTTGCTGGATCAGCAGGATCTTGGGGCAGGGTGCAAACTGTATTCTCCTCCTCTGACACTAACATTCTGGTCTCTGAGTTATGTGCCTTGCAAACTTTGCACAAGTAACATGTATGTAATACATTGTACTCAACTTCACATTATACCAACCCTTAGGAAATTCAATAGTGATCACACACATACCAAACACGACATACCTGCTGTTATTGATACACACACGAACACTATGATCCCTGTTAAACGATCAAAAGGCATCATAATGACCTGGTGGCTATAAGCATGACACATACGGATTGACATTAAAAGAGGCAACAAGTTTCCAAACTATGGTGCTTCATCTTAAAAGTGTTTGTCCTTACAGGAGATGTAAAGTAGCCTTATGTAGTCTGTTAAAGCTGGGTTCTGTGGAATGTGTGAAGGGTGGTGAACTTTGTGTTCCTTGGGTGAGCCCCCCCTTTCTGTAGTTATCAGTTTTACCATCGTGTTGGGTGAGCCATCTGGTCTTGGCCAGCGGCCTAGATCAATAAGTTTGACAGAGGTTCCTCTTGGCTGAGAGTGTTCGTCCTCTGGTCAGGGATGTCCTGTCCATTGCTGATTGTTCACAGGACAGTTGAAATCCTGCAATCAGTAAACAAGCAGTAATTAACTTGGGTCTGCAAAGTCTGGGAGCAGGATTTCTAGCTTTATGGCTTCTTTGCTTTCCTTGCCTGTTCACTTCAGATCCTACAAAGTCCAGGGAGACAGATGCAAACTTCAGAACCTTTTTAATGGGAACAAAAACACTGAGAAACAAACAAAACACAGGGAAAAAAGAACCAAAAACTGGAACAACGAAGGCTAGGTTAATGCTAGACAAGACAAGGAAAACCTGAACAAGAAAACAAAAGCTATACACATCTATACACAGCTATACACAGTACCAACACTGTGCCAACACTGTGCCAACAAAACAAAAGCTATACACAGCTATATACAGTGCCAACATTGTGCCAACAGTGGCCATTACCTGCCATAATCTGCCATAATCTGCCATAATCTGCCATAATCTGCCATAATCTGCCATAATCTGCCACACAAGCAACCACACACACAAACTAAGCATGATGCAACCACAAACAAAGAGGGAAAACACAGAACATAAATAGGGTGAGATAATGAGGAAATACAAAACAGGTGTGCAGGATCGCAACAGGAAATGAAGCAGATAACAGAAAAAGAGCTTCAAAAGTGAGTGAGATGCGCTCTGGTGGTCTGGAGAGGTACTGTCTATGGTGGCCATGACACAGTCACTGTTTTGGTGGGCTTCTCTGTCTTTACTCCACAGATAGGTTACAGTGAGTGGTGGTTGCTCATTGTAAGTGCTTTTGGTTCTTGGTTTTCTCAAGGACACCCACTTTAACAAATCTGGGGTGCATTCCAAAACTCTAATTGATGCCTCCTTTTTAATTCCTTGATCCTATGTCCTTCAGAAATCAATAGAAGCTGGCCATTTTTAGGATACACCAATTCTCAAAATGCACTCAGATAAATCAGTGAATAAGGACGAAAGGTGACTTCTAGATTGATGATACACAATTACCTCATATGCAGAACTCTTTTTTATTGTTGTATTTGACACAAGCCTATGATATATTGTAAATGCTTATCACTTCCAAAAACCAAATTCTGTTAAATGATACAACAATATGGAACTACAAACACAAAATTAATACATTTATTTTAAATAAATACAAAATGTGTGCAAAAAGTACAGATACAAGTCATTTAAATTTGCCTTATTTTATGAGCCATATGAGAAGTCAGGTGATGAGAAGAATCTTGTTTAGGCTAAAACATCAACAATTAAGTGTAATATACACATGCAATTATTTTCATTAAGGTTAATTCAGGGTGTAGGCCTAATTACTGTACTGTACAGACAGATCTGTTATATATTTAATTCAGCTGAGAAGCACGTCGCAGTAACATGCTGCATCAGTGAGCAAGTCTCATTTGGTAAATATGTATGTTTGTCCTCAATTCCTCTTGTCCTCGTTTCCTTTCCTAGCATCCTTTCCTCGGTTCCTTTGGGGAAGCAGCTAAGAAGTGAGAAAGGGAAGCAAGGTAAGGTATCAAGGAGGTGCAGTGTAAGAAATGAGACATACCCCTTGTATATAATGAAGATGCCTTCAGGGGCACTAGTTGACAGGCAAGGTTTTGAAGCATAAGTTATTTTGGTGAATCATCTGTTGAACTCCCAGTAAATACACTATGGGGAACAAAAGATTCAAAGTAGCAGTATGTACCTTTTTTATTTCAACCCTATATTCAATCTACATCAGAAGCAGCTGCCACTGGTGTTTAGTTTATTTTAAAAATGTGTCGAAAAAATGACTGAATTAAAATTGGGCAGAAGGACACACACATATCCCTAAGTTCTTGTACACTAATTCCAAGTGTGTTCAGAAGTGATAATTCTAAATCTTTTGCATTTTTTTTTTAATTTTTGGTGTTTCTGAACATTTTCGTATTACCTATTTCAATTTCAGTACTTACACATTCCTCCAGGGATAACAGCCTTATGATTATAGCCTCATAGCACTTATCATATTAAATAAGGGTTCTCATCATCGCTTGAAGGTTCTTCAGTTCATAATTGCATCAGAGAAGCTTTTGGATACCAGCTTATAAGATATTTTGTTATATTCAGTGTTTAGAAATGTATACAGGACATTACAGGCTTATAAGGGTCACTAGAAGGAGAATTACTATCTCCTTGTCTTTCTGTTTGTGTGCTTTTATTTTAGAAGGATTTGCCCAGATCCATTTGTAGGGACAATGAAATTCTCTCTCTCTCTCTCTCTCTCTCTCTCTCTCACACACACACACACACACACACACACACCTAAGACTGCTCCATTTCCCCCCCTTCTTTGGGATAAATAAATCTCAGAGCTGGGTTGCTTTCCTCTCTTTGTCTGTCTTCCTTCTTCCTTTTGTCCCCTTGCTATCATCTTCCATCTCTAACAGTTCCATAGACTCTTGCTGAGCCATACCGAACAGATCCATTCCCTGTTTCTCGACTCAATAGTTAAAGCATTTGGCTTATATCTTAAATGTCCATCCATCCCCAGGAGCTTGTGATTAGACAAGCATTTACCATTTGGTCAGTGTGTTCCTGAAGCTGTTGGAAGCAGGTTTAGGGCTTAGCGATAGCTTCATTGCATGGATTGATGATTAGCCCAGTGCACTCAGCATTATAAAGTAAATTTATATTTGCCTCAGTGAGAACAGTTATCCACCCTTATGACTGCTTTGCTTTATCTGTGCTTATCTCCATGACTGAACTACTGCAACACTATGTGCATTGCACTATGAGGCAGATTCAAATAAATTAACTACAGCATGTCAACAGGAATGCAAACTTTGTGGCTTGATAATAAAGATAACCTGTTACTTTATTGCTGTATGTATGCCGTGTTGTTATGAGTTTTCAATTAGAAGATGCCAGTAAGTTAAACAGGTCATTTATTTTCATTTTTCCACCTAGAAACCAAAGGGGATACACAGCAGAGTGAACACTTTGGCAAAGTAATGAGTAATATATACAACTGATTACTCTTGGTTGCACAAGAGGAAGTAAATAGTAATTATTTGAGAACAGTATGGGTTCTGAGTGTGACCTGTTGTCATCGTAAGAAGAAGCCTCACTTCTGTATTATCTCATTTATACAGGAAAAAAAGGCTGCACCATAAGGCTGGCCAAAAATAGCACAGTTAAGCAGAAATGTGACATTTGTTGCTTCACACTGCCACAGGGTTCCTCACTGAGGATAATTAGTATTTTCAAGGTTAAGTGTTATTGTTATGTGAGTCTGCATCGTGCCTTTATTGGGAAGAATCCAGAAATCCTAATCACGGTTCATAAACAGGACTCAAAACACAGGCAGACAAAGTACTACAAGTAGCTCCATGGTCAAAACCTCAAGAATAACAGGCGTGGGTCAAAGCTAGTAAAATTCAAACACAAAACAAGGAACTGCAACACAGAAAATCAATGCTTAGGCTTGAAGGCAAATACACAACATGACTTTGCCAAGCTAAAGCTAAAGCTGCTGAGACAGACAGTATCATGCATTACTTCGTGCTGCATCAGAGTCCATAACCAAATGAGCTGATTTTAATGACTACTTATGTGCTATTGTCATGTGAGACTGTGCAGAACAAAGTTGGAGGCTTATCTAGTTCATCTGTTATCAATCCACTAACAACCCTAATGGAGGGAGGAGGTCTTATTAATGGATAAACAAACAATAAGAAGAAAGCACACACTTAGAGTACAACTTATCACTATTAGATCTTTATTTTAGCTATTTTACCCATGTTCTCAAATCCTAGGTCATTGTGCTCCTGCTGATTTTTGCCCATAAAAGTGTGTCATGGATTTAATTTCCTCTTGCCTCAACTTGACCATGTTGTGACCTGGCAACCACTGCCTGTGGGGCAGACAAGCAGGGAGCACAGAAGACTGTATATGTAAAGCTTTGATACTTTTTTTTATCTTTGAAAGCACAGAGACCATAAAACCCACATCTCTTGGCATAATACATATAACACTGTTAAAAAGAGCAAGGAATTGAGAAGTGATCCTCTGTATATGTATGAGAGTGTGAGAGAAGAGAACAGAGCAAATCAATTCATCCATATGATTTTTCTCTTCAAATATTTCTAAAATAAAATAATATTTTGTGGGGGAAGCTGAAATCACTGTGTTGATGTCATGATGTATTTGTTTCAGTAAGTCAGTAATAAGCTAGTCTTGTTTTCTCAATATGCCATACCAAAATCTAGTCTAATATATCAAAATTAGTCAGTGTTCTATCCATAGTTAAGATTTGTCACTGTTATCCACAGTTGTTGCTTTCCAAAAGTAGCGAAAGACAGCAGGTGTCAAGCAGAGATGTGCAACTCAGAAATCTGGAGCACACATTCAGAAGATGAATAGGTGTCATTCAAGCTCCCTCTTCATCTTAATGAAATCGATCTCAAGCGAGTTCCTCTGCCACTTCACCTGCCACTCTTATAATTTCATCTCCTCCAGGAAAGTAAAACACTGCCAGGGAGCCATGGTACCAGCAACATCAGCTGTTTGCATAATCCCTGGAGCATTAGACAGGAACCCAGGGCACCATCTGTGTTTGGAGGGGAAGAGAAAGGACAGTAAAAGAAATAGAGTATACCATAAAGTGAGAAGCATTAGATATGCCCTGTCACACAGATGCCTACTAGCATTAGTGAGTGTCCCCTGCCTTGTGCCCCAAGTTCCCTGGGATAGGCTCCAGGTTCCCCCGTGACCCTGTGCAGGATAAGCAGTATGGAAAATAGATGGATAGATGGATTTCCCATTTGAATTCCTGTTAGAAATGTGGATAGATGTATCTTCATGAAAAAGGAAGTGCTGGCTTATATCATACATGAGACATCTACTAATTAGAGCAGAGACACCAGATGGTTGTATCTGGGCTTATTTATTTAAGCAAAAGTATATATCAAGGTGTTTAGAGAGTTTACAGCAATGGTGCCCTGGTCCTACCACTACTGCTAACTCCATGTAAGAGAGCCATCATGTCACTAATTTCTGTGCCTGACTGAAGGTTTTGGAGCTGGCATAGCTGTTCAAGGAAAAATCATTTGGGCAAGGCAACCATTCAAATCTCTCTTGCCATCTGATACACTCATGAACATGTTCACACACACAAGTTTTGCTATGCTAGTCCCCTTCCACTGACATAATTATTAATGCAGCTAATTAATGCTATACCTACACCTAACCCTAACCCTACTCATTACCTCAGTAACCAAATGGAAATCTTTTTTTAATAACAAAAAAGCAGAGACATTTGGTCCCCCACTAAGATATAAAAACATGAGGCATTGTCACCTTTCAATTTCTCTTCTGCTTCTTAATTACTTCTTAGTCATAGTGCTAAATCATAACTATCTAACTAACATATACATACACTCAGAACCTTGTTAATATCTGCAGTATGGCACATGTTCACAAGAACAGCACAGAATAGTGACAAAAATCCAAATTGTTGAACATTTTAAATCAAGAGATACATAGTATCTCTGTGAGCCACAAACTGACACAGAGTGTAATCAGTAGAATGGAAGAGAAAGGATTTTGTGGAAGAGATGCAGTCCTGCTGGTTTCCAAATGGCCAGGGGAATAGCTGCAGTAACTTCTTTGTACTGGCACCCAGGTGGTGGACTGAACTTCCTCTGGTAATCCAAACATCTGAGTCACTGTCTTTCACCAAAGAACTCAATTCATCAAATGAATGGACTTTGTTTTTGTTGCTTTATTAACTTCTTGTTGTATTAATCACTCTTTTAGCTTTATCTTAAGACCTGACCCATGTCTTTGATGAAGATGTTACTGTTGGGTTACTGTCTGTGTAGAGTTTTGCATGTTCTCCCCATGTCCACGTGGGGTTTCTCCGGTTTCCTCCCACCTTCCAAAAACATCCCAAGAGACAGACTGGCAGCTATAAATTGCCTCTAGGTGTGAATGAATGTGTGAATGTGTATGCATGGTGTCCTTCAATGGACTGTCCTTCTGGGGTTTATTCCCACCTTGCACTCTGGCGGTTACTGAAGCAACAGTTGCTGAAGATTAATGAATGAATTAGTTAATGACTACAGTGCGCTTCTGTAATTCAATCTGGATAAGAGCATCTACTAAATGCTATAATGCAGAGGTAGAAGTCTTCTGCTGATAATGTGCTTTTTTGCTTACTAGGGCAAATTATAAAAACGTAGACTATCAGGTCAAGGCTGATACAGCTTCATCAGTTGATCAGGGGTGTATTAAGATTCTACCTAAATTAACTCCTTGCAATACAAAGAGTATCTGATTTGTAGGATGTCTGTTGATCTTGTTTCTTTATGTGTGTGACACAAAGAGAGTTCTTACAGATTCAATTCTATGCAAAGCCAAAGGCTTTATTCAGAAACTTGTTACACAGACAATACCATATTCCAGCATGGAAAATATCAAATAACCACGAATATAATGATGCTGATTTTACACAAAAGCTTACAATTAGAAAATTTAGCTGGCCACAGTGGCTACTAATCAAATGAACTATGACTTATTTATAATATTTTTTGTGTAGCACAGGACAAACTAAACACTTCACCTACAACCAACATAAACTCTATTTCTATCCCAGCCTGAAGTACTGTAATGATGAGAGCTGTGTATCAAGCAGAGTGGACCACCTGGCACTCCCTCTTACCTGCTATTACTTGCTAGCAGCATGCAGCTGTGATTGTCATTTCCCAAGCCAATTAGGTCTTCCACAGCTTCCTGCAGTGCCCTGATGGACAACGCTTCAGTGACCTGGTTGCTCTGGTGCCTGCCCACAACTGTGGACAACTGTAGAGTAACGAAAATGTTTGTAACCAGTGTCCTACACTGCTAATGAGATTAGCATTACCATTTACCTCAAAGTCCTAGGCTCATCTTAGAACAGCATTCAGTTTGTATCAGAGCATTAATGGGTATCATACCAGTACCTGTCTGATTGAATACACTCTTATCAATTTATGATGCACAAGAGAAACAAAGGTCTTTGTTTATAAAATGGTCTTTGTTTATAACCCTGAGTAGACCAGCACTCACAGTATGGCAGCATGAGTAACATATTAACCATCTGATCATGAAGATAAATTATAAATTTGATAAATTTGGGACCATGTGTTTATCTCATGCTAATATTTGTGGGATGCAAAATGTGAAAACAAGGCTTCGGGTAATATTCTTCCAAACCATTAAGAAATCATAGCACAACCAAAGCTTTTCTGCTGTAATTTAGAAACTTAGTGGACTGCATATTGAGCAGTATATCCAGCCACCATTTCCAGACCTCCCACTATGGAACTTTGACTGGCAGCATTGACTACTTGCAGGAGGTTGTTTTGACACAGGAACAGACACAACAGTATGTAGAAGTATTGATTCATCACTAAAACAAATTGTAGCTTGAGCCTCTGTCCTGGCCCTTAGTAACTTGGATTGTTTCCAAACCTATTTCCTAGACCCACTCCAAAGTCATCTTGCTCCCCTCTTATCCATCTTTTGATTCCATATTTGTTATTTTTCATTTTCAGGTACCTTACCATCTACAATAGTAGCTTAGAAACTCTGCTTTCAGTCCTGGCAAGTACCCTATCCTTATATTTCAGACTCTGTCAAGTGCAGTGTTTAAGCGCTCACCAGATATCTCTCACTACAGAAAATGACTGGGATTTTTTTATGCAGTTCTCTGTAATGGTAATTTGCCTGACCCAGTCATGTCTCTGGTTCATATCATAAGTAGCATAACTTTATGCTTCTGAGGGAAGCCATTTCTAACCCAGCACTAGCAACACTGAATGATTGTGTCAGTTTTCTTTCTTGCTGCCTATATCAATATTTTATAAAAGACAATGTTACCTGCTCTGCCCCTGCAGCCTTCTATACATATAGTCTATGCCAGTATGTATATGCAAAAGAAGATGAAGGAAATTTTTCCTTCTCTGTTGTTTTGAAACTATACGGCCAAAAGTTTGTGGACACCTGACCATGATAGCTATATGGCAGAGTTGCCATGGCAGAGGTAAATAATTGTAAAACATATTTACTGTAAAGTACTATAATATCTTTACAGATAATCTCTGTTATTTTAACAGTATATTACTGTTTGATTTGAGCACACAATCTCATGCTCGGTAACTCAAAGCCTCAACCACTGAGCCACCACAACTCACTCAACTAGCTTGCACTGATGCAAATTTTTACTTGTACACTTATAAACCCAAAGTCGACACAGCAAAAATTTTTACCATTCTCACCCCTGCCAAAAACATTAGATATCGAACAATGCACTGCGTTTTCTGGTATTTTACCAATTATTAAACCAATGCACTGCTTCATTTATAGTACAATCCTGTAAAATAATAAATTAGTATTTTTAGTGTAAATTTACAGCAATTTTTTACAGTGTGTTTTTTTTAACATCTCATTCCAGATTTAGTTTCAACACTACTTGCTGTGCCACCCTGCCGCCAAATTACTGTCTAAATTTATAATATGGAGAATACAGTGAGCAGTCAAAGACACCAAAAAAGATGAGAACAGAACGAGGAAAAAAGGTGTTACTACTGTGCACAGCTCAGTGCCATTTGTTCACAAAACAATGCTGCTTCTGGCAAGGAAGCAGAGCAGAAGAAGCCATTTTGCAGGGCTTCTGTTACATATACTTTCCTCTGTGAGTCGTATTTGTTGACTCACCAGGTCAGAACTGCTTTCAGCTGTAGACAAGCAAAGGAAATGCTAGTCCTCTCACAAATGACATATGCTGCTCCAGTGAGTAATGTCTTTTTTTTTTGCCCACAGATTGAAGCATTGTTTTTTGAAGTGACCCACTGCGCCACAATACAAACACCTTCCTATTGCATGCTCTTCCCTTCTATATACAACAGGTGACATTTTCCCAGCTGCACGGGTCTCTGCTTGCGTAAGGCTGAAGCATTATTGATAAGCGGCAGTGTAGACCTTTTGTTGGATTCATAGAAAAGGCTTTCCCCTGTTACAGTCACAGAAACTTCCATAGGGATCACATGGTTCATTGAGTCTCCCCAGAGCACTACACCACCCTAGAAGCAGGTTATCTACAAGTCGAAGATCAGTGATACATGTGTTGAGAGAGGCAGTGTAGCCTTTTGTTCACTCAGTGTACACAAGTTGAAAAATTAATTACTGCCCTATGCACAGAATTATTTTGAAAGAATAACAACAGCAACTAAGGGAGGAAGGGAAAAAGTATTGGAACAAAGCAGGACTTTTTTTTTTTGAGTAAGTTCCAACTGTTTTCCTCATCAGTGTTTACTATGTGTGTAAGGCTGCAATGCAGGCACTAGACAGTCATGTCACAACTCTCTCTGAGAAATTACTTTTTGTTAAATTTGATCACCCAGATATTTGGCCTTTAATGAAAGCAACAGCTGGTCAACAGCAAAGTAAATATGGTTGAATAATGAAATATATTGGATTTTCTGGAAAGGCTTTTTAAATATATAAATGGACATGCTGATACCTACCAGCATTACAAATGTGCCTACATTCTGTTTGGAGATGAAAAGATCAGAGATCTCATTTTAACAGATCTGTTTGCCAAGATTGATGATTAAGGCTGTTCAGCATTATTGATGAGTGGATGACTGGGATTTGCTAGCTAGCACAAATAAAGGTTAATAACTCTGATTAACCTTATTCAATGCAGCCAAGCTTAATGAACCTTTGGACGTACTCGACTGCATGACAATGCGCTTTTCTGTAACTCTATACTGTAAAGTCCACAAATAAGCATATATTAATATGTTACTGAAGATGAATGAATAAAAAAAATGCATATTTTTAATTAATACATGCACTAATCCTCAGCACATCAAGAAAGAGAGTGTATATGTTAACAGCCAAATGAGTTATACATAATTTGATATACCTGAGAATCAGTTGACAGGCTGGTTAATGACTGTCTATAGATGGTTCATAGATGGTCTAAGACAGACTATCCAAATTAAGTGTTACTGATTATTCTATACAACTGGAAAATATAAAGAGAAAATAGCAATGGTGTGGGTTACCATCTAGGAATAGGTTTGGGAATAAATCTAAGGAAGGAATAAATTAGTACAACATAAGCTGCATTGCATGTCCTGGTTTCCCCTTCATCACTTCCACTATAACCAACTCTATAACATCTGATCATGTACCAGCTGCCTTCAAAGCAGCAAGGGTTATACGCATCCTGAAAAAGTCAACACTAGATACCTCTGACATCACCAACCAATAGCCAGTATTTCTCATTTCTTCCTAAAAGTCTTGCACGTGTGCCGCACAATCAGTTGTCTCTCTTTCTTATCCAGAAAACCTCCGAGATCCTAACCAGTCTGGATTTAAAGTGGATCACTCCACAGAAACCACCCTTATGGCTGTTACTGAGACAATAACTCATTGGTGCTCATGCCCCTGCTCCACATAACAGTTAATGACTTGTAATAAGCCATATCTTCTTTGTGGTACTTCCTACTAGCATATTCTTAAAAATAATTCAAAACAGTTTCCAATTTTGAAATCCAAACACAGAATTAGGCCATTGTAATCTTTGAGTCACTGTAGTTGAACACATCTTCTTCTGTGAGATGGCCCCATTCTCTGTATTCCTAGCATACCTCTGAGAAAAGCCAGGTTGTCTGGTTGATTAGATTTAGAGAGTTCCTTGCAGCATTTGCTGGAGCAGTGTATTTGAGTGGCAGGGTTCATTGCAGTCTGGGTGCCCTCAATCCCCCTGTTCAGCAAAGTGTCCAGAGAAATTCCTATTTTTAGATGTGTAAAAGGAATAATGCCTTTTGAATGTTATTCTGTTTTAAAACGATGCCTTTGGATAAACTCAGTCCTTATATCAGCATTTCTTAGTAAGCAGGCTATGGTATCTACGGTATGGTCAGATTATTAACCTGGCTCTTTATGTGGTTTAATGTTGGCTATCACCTGCATCTGCAAGTTACAAGTATTCACTTTAATGCAGGGAGAGCTCCTTCACTAAGTGATCTGGGGTCTTGCATATGTGGAATATCAAATGATCATTGTATAGTAACTACATATGTGATAATTGTTTAATTTTGATTCTTATATATTTATTGACATTGTTTCTTTCGTATTTTATTATGATGCACTTTTGTATGCGGAATTGTTCATTAGCTGTATAAATTCTTGTATATTTCTTTCTTTACTTCACTCACAAATGGGCTTAGTTCTACAAACATATGCAAAAAGGTTCTCTTTCTGGATCTATCAGGCCAGGACAGCCACACTTTTGCCAGATAAACACTGTGACAGTGTGTACATATTCAATGCTGTTTCCACTAGAGCAGCCACAGAGAAAGTAGCTATTTCTTTAAAACCTGTATTTTGAATGTAATCTTAAAGATACAGATTAAAAAGACATTCTACACAGTTCTCACAGTTCTTGTGTTTTCAGCTTTGTAGCAACAGTTTGGGGAAAGTCCACATATGGGTGTGATGGTCAGGTGTATTAGTATGTTTGACAAAGTTCGTTGCAAATGAAGTTTCTTTGGACCTGTTCAACTGTTTACAGTATTTGCAATGCATACATTAGCTACACTTAAATGCAGTCTAAAAAGCAGATTACAATTTGTAACAATAAACTGTAGTTCAAACTAAATAAAGCACATTAAACACCTAAACTGTAATAAATGTACAAGAATAAACAAACTGAGGTCATTCCCAATTTAAAAGTGGTGGTGTACACATTCATTAACCATAACCATTCTAAGCATGCATTCTGTGCATGTGACTATATATCAGGATACCAACAGCATTTGCAACTGGTCCTGTGAGGAAACAACATTTCTGCAAATTTTCCAAAAGATTTTAAAAGGATTGACAGGTTTGAAAGGGTGTAGGATATGCACAGGTAAATGGGTAAAATGTTGAACTAATTAGCCACACCCTGACTCAAAGGCTATTGCTGTTAAGGTAACATTGACAATACATGTAACATGCATGTATGAGGAAATCTTCAGTGGATTGCAGAGTTTAGGGCATATGCAGTATATATACATTATATATGTGTGTGTGTGTGTGTGTGTGTGTATCTTGTCTGATCTCAGAAATTAATGAATTTAGACAAAATTCTTTGCATGTAAATGTAACCATCAAATAGGCTAGATATATGGATTACAGCAAGAAGCTGGAAACCATGGTTAACTGATTAGTAGTGTAGATGCATTCTTCTGGTATTCTTTTTGTGAACATTTCCAGACTCCTACTTTTATTTTGTTAAATAACAGGATTGATGGGCTTGTAGCCCAAGGGACTGAGCTTATGTCCTGCCTGTCAGACAGAGCTCTAGCAGACTGCATTCAACTGTGTTGTGGGAAACCTGTATTTTAACTTCATGTCAGAAACAGAACTCAAGGTGTGATACTCCTCTAAGTAGACTATGCATGAGTAGATAGTGTCTTTATGTCATACTGTCTGACACGTCATTTTGTTCTTATAAGCTCTGAGGTGTGTTTACCGAGTTGGGTTCTTTAATGAACAGAAACAAGCTGTTTTTCTCTTCTCTCACTTCTGTCTCGTATGTTAAAAGAGAGGACAGCTGGTCCTGTCTTCCCTACAGCTGGCTAGCAGTGTTCCTCTGCCACAATCTGTCTGTCTTTCTTTTTCTCTCCCGTGTCCTCTCTTGCCTCTCTTCTCTTTTTCCATGTCTGTTAATATATTACCTTGTTTCAAAGACAGTGTTTAAAGACACAAAAACAAATAAAATTTTTTTTTTTTGGATTTTACCCACTGTATTTTCCTTTTGCATTTGCTGGTGTTGGATATTAGACTCTGGTGATTCCTCATCACACACCTGAAGGATGCTTTGGTGCATTTGAATTCTGCTACTGACTTCAGCATCTGTAATAACATGATAAATTAGACAGGGCAGAAGAATAGGTCAGGCTCAGACAGCAGAGAGATTTCCCCAGCAAAGTCTACATAGTGAGGAAAATGTTTTGCAAATTTAAGCCATAGCGTGGCTCTACAGATGAAAGTAAAGCAAGCCTGCTCACACTCCTTCCCACTGTTCAGAGATAACAATGGTGAATAGAACAGAAGAAAGGTGTATTTTGGGGCATATGAAGTCACTCACATTGGTAGTTGAACAGGTCAGTGCACACAAGAACAAACAAGCTGTGCCTCAACCTGTTATGTAGCCATTGCTAATGCTATGTTATGTTTTCCCACAGGCACCTGATATAATGAGAATGGTTTAGGAGGGCAGAGTGCTTGACTTATACTTTGGAAGCATTTAGCCACAGACACAGCAAGATACCAAAATCGTATTGGAAATAGGTGGAAGGCAATCTTGGTCTAACAATATCTTAAGTGGTAATAAACCGTTGCACCTTGAGCCATAGAGCTAATGCATTCTTTTTCTGAGTCAGCCACTGATTAAAGGCTTCAGTAACACAACATCCCTACAACACATACAGATGAGTAAGCAGATGAATAAGTGGCTACATTGAAAAGCAGGTCATTTGAATGATTCATTTAAATGCTATAGACCCTGTGCTATAAAAGACAACTATCATATAGACAATCATTATGGGATTAATAAGTTGTGTGCATGTGTGTGCGTTTCAGTCTCAGTCTCTGGACTATGCACTGTATTATACTGATAAATTGGCTGCATCCCCCCCTGTTGATCTCCTTTATCTGTTTCATGCCTCCTGCTGGGAATCTACTAGCATGTGGCATTTCTGCTCAGACAGGTAACACATGAGATCTTTTCTCTGGGTATTACGCAAGTAAGTAAGCAAGCAAGCAAATCTTTATTTATGTAGCACTTTTCAGTCACAGAGTGCTTTACAAGGCAATAAAATATAACACAATAGTTTAACACTGTAATAAAATAAAATAAAATAAAATAAAATGAAATAAAATAAAATAAAATAAAATAAAATAAAATAAAATAAAATAAAATAAAATAAAATAAAATAAAAAGGCAGCACAGTGGGGCTTTACACCCTGATCTGTCTGCAAATGTATGTGTAGACTACTTCTCATTTAATGCCATTTAGTTTAATGTGAAACTGTAGATACAATAATCCTTACCAAACCGGAGATGGTAAGCAGAATGGATCCTTATCAAGCATTTATACCATTAAGAAACACGTTACATGCTGTATGAGAAGGTAAACCACAGAAGCGTGTCTTGCCTCTGTTTTTGGAGTGGATGTGTTTTTGAGCCCAGTGGTTTTGTTGGATGGCTGAAAACAAATACATCATTTTGAAAAATTGAAGAAAAAAAAAAACCTCTCATTTATTTTTGTCATATGTTCAGAAACAATCCACAAGTTGGGGACTCGTATCTTGCAGTACTATAATATGGTGTTAAGCTATTTGCTTTAGTCTAAAGGGAATGTGTTACTTCTTATGTTTCTTTACTCAGCATCGTATACTGAGAAACTAAATTCCTACACTTTTGGGGAAGTGTGAAGGTAGGTTGCCCATGTGTGTTTGTATGATTGACAGGTGATGTGTAGTGACTGTGTGAAGGCTCAGGAGGAAGGCAGCTCAAATTCCTTTCTTTTCCTTTTCATGCCCTGGAGAAAGCTGGCTATTGGGATGCATAAATGACAAGCTAATGGTGCACTGTACACCCAGGTATATACACATACTCATGTTTTAGACACACACACACACATTCCTAACTCTAACCCCAACTTTCTCTTCTTCTCCCCTCACTCATCCATTCTCCCATAGGAATGCATCATCTGATCCAGTAGCATCAACAGAATCCTTCTAGTATAATTCCTCACCGCCGTCTGGGTGCTGTGTTGAGAGGGTTTGCCTACCCTTCTAAAAATAATGTGCATGATAAACTCCCAGTGTAATTATCTGTAACACTTTGTGGCAGATCTGCCAAGTAATGATCTTATTTAGTTCTCAGTTTGATGCAAGAAAGAACAGCCCAGTGTTAAACTGCCTTCACACACACATCACTCAAGTGACAGCTCAGGCAGCAGTAGAGCACTGACATGGCAGGAGAAGGGCTAAAAATACTCTCAGTGATACCAAAGCTTTATGCTCCTCAAATATTAGCTTTCTGTTCTTAAGCAGAGATTTTCTACTCAACAAAATAAACCTAAAGCCGTCTGACCTTCACTCACAGAATTCAACCATCACAGTGCCACTGAAACCTGACAATACAGAGTGCTTTTATTACACAAGTAATGTCTTTCAGAAAACACTGTCATTCAGCTATTTTTAGCTTTTTTTAGTTAAAATAAAGAAGGCAGGAATATTTCACTACCCTCAACACAGGTCTTGATACAGTAACATGGCTTTATTAAAAACAAAAAGCTAAAAGCTTCAAGATGCTTCCTGAGGTTAGGGTTTCAGCTAGATGCAGGCATAGCATTATTTAGCTACAGTATCAAAAGTCAGTGGAAAACCCCTCAGAGACAGAATTACGAAACTGTATGTGTGTGTGGGTGTATCTGTATATGTATTGATTGATGTTTAATATAATCATATAGTGTGCTATCATAAGCTCTGGGGAGAATGTATTATTGAGAAGCTTAATTAATATGCAAATCCCTTAAAAATCAGAAACTGTTTAACTGCCTCATTAAAGACAAATCTCTTCAATTGAGCTCATTAGGTACTTTAGGTTAATGACTAAGCACTTTAATCCATGCAGATTATTGTTAAAATGACAACACTACCATAAATCATTCTAGATAATGTGGTCAGTTTTGTGTAACTAAAACACTGCAGTCCTTTATTAATTATTCTCACCATCTGCAGTTCACATTTTGCACAGCAGTTTTCTGGTTGGCTAGCTCAGTAAAGGAGGAGGGTTTTACTCCTGCAAATTACACAGTGGTGTACATTCTCTCGTTGAAGGTCCCATATTTAAAATTTTTTCCTTACATATTAGGTATTTCATGGAGCAAAGGTCGGTTTCATAAATCCGAATTTATTTTCTTTGATCTAACCTTGTGTTTTTTCCACAACAGTGGATCATTTTTTACCTGGGTACATCGCCATGGTAACATCCAACCTGCTCTGGGGCAGGCTCATTTCAGCTCTTGAACTAATCGGCTGTTAGAAAAGTGGCACTCATTTTTGACTAACTAAATCCAGCTTTCCCAGAAGCAGCGGTATCACCATTCCTTGAAAATCCCCTGGATTTTAAAGCATAAACTTTGGGCAGGTCAGTTCATGGTTCAAGGCTATTTAGAGATAGCAAAAATCCCATGGCTTTCACACACACACACACATTATATATATATATATATATATATATATATATATATATATATATATATATATATATATATATATGTATATATATATATATATATATATATATATATATATATATATATATACAGTACTGTGCAAAAGTCTTAGGCACCCTATATTTTTTAAGTACAAACTTTGTTATAGATTTTTATTTTATGACGTCTACATTATTGATTCAGTACAAAAACATTTTAGAATTCCAAACATTAGTTTTCCAGCACAAAATTAAATGTTACAGAAACATGTTTGCATGTCAGTAAAGAAAGCAGCATATTACATAAGAGACCACTTTTCAGACAAAAAACATAATGAAGGCTGCTGGGTTTTGCTGCAAAAATAAGAAGAAAGTGTGACAGTCAAAGTCTCCAGAAGAACTGTGGCTGCTTCTGCAAGATGATCAGTAAAACTTACTTTTTATTTTTTATAAAACTGCACACTGTACCTGAGACTACTATTTTTTTTAAAGCAACAGGCTATCACAGCAAATATTGACTTTGTTTCATTTATTACTGTTTACTGCTCTTTGTAGTGTTTTTTTGTAGAATGTAGAAACATTTAATTTCATTATTTTTTCAATGAAGGCATCATTGCAGCATTTACAGCATTTCTTTGCACATGCCTAAGACTTTTGCACAGTACTGTGTGTATGTATACACATACATACATACATACATACATATATATATATATATATATATATATATATATATATATATATATATATATATATATATATATATATATATATATATATATATATACATATATATATATATATATATATATATATATATATATATATATATATATATATATATTTTGTATGTATGTATGTATATAATATTTGAGATACAAATGTATTTGCAATATTATTTTTTGCCAGGAGCATCATATTGCAAATGCCTAGGCTATGATAAGATATGCACATCAAATCACAGAGAATATACAATTAGTCCACTCTGAATATAGCCTCAGTGTTCTTCGTCCTTCAAAGTATGAACATCAAAAGGCTTTTCTAAAATCAGGTCAACATTAGCAGTGTCTGCCATTTCCTGCCAAAAAGCAGCTCCACTGCTCGCTGAAGAAGGAACTATGTAGATTTATAAACAACAAATTTCAGAAATGAATCTAAATAATCAATCAGAACTTTATACTTATAGTTTATTTACAATATTTACAATTTCCACCACTTGAGTGATTCCGACTGGCACCAATATGTTTAAGTTTGAGATGTCTGTCATGTTCATTACCATTTCAGTGATTGGCAGTTGGTTATGAGGCTCCACCCCATTGAGAGTTCTACCAATCATCGTAAGGAGAAGCCGTGATTCCAGGTGAAACAAACGAAGAGGGCACTGTTCAATAAACATTGAGATGTATTTTTCTGTGCAAAACGCACCCAGGGGACTCAAAACGATGTGTTAAAAGCCTGTTGTCCAATAAGCATTAATCTTCCGCACACTGTGTAGCTGAATCTGCAATAAACACTCAGAAATGCACAGGCTTCACTGAGTGTCTATTAGTGCCGTGTCGGGGCTTCAAAGGAGATTTTAATGCAGGCTGTGCTGTCTGCTAAAAACTGTTTGAGTTAAATGATCGAATTCACTAAAAAATTTAGAATTCCACCAAGACTGATGAATAATATAGACTCTTTATCACTGCCACATTTTAATGACATTTTAGGGAAAGCCGTCCTTCCCATGTAGTCTTAAAGCAAATGCCTGTGGTGGAGCCTGGTTTTTGCAATTTACATTTATTTAATTATAGCTCTGAGGTGCTTTTATAGTTCACATAAAATCATGTCACTAAAAGAAGAATGGGAGCCATATTTTATATTTAGCCTCATGCATCCCAAACTTGTTCATGAGACATACCCTAGATTCTCCTTTTCCACTTTATCAAATCAGAAGACACAATGCTTGATCTGCTTTTTCAGACGTAGTCACTTTAATGCATAAAGGAGGACAGTGGCATCTATTCTCAGTAAGATGTGCTAATTATATTCTTGAGCCTGTGGTAGGGCTCTGAAAATCGTGATAAATAAAAATAAATTTATATATATATTATAATATATTAATTTGGGAAGGGGAATGGATTGTCTTCAGAGAGGGAAAGAGTGCTTGACCTTATGTGACTGTAGCTTATACAGCGGTAGAAGCTCACTATTCTGTCTTTGTGTTTGATTTTAAGACTGTCCTAATGCCTATTTTTCTTCTAGAAGATTCTCTTGGACTCCCTTGGTCTCTCACACACTGTGCTCTCAGTGAAAGTAGGCTATAATTTTGCTCCTGGCCATGGCTCTCAAAAAGAACAGAATCTTCCCAGTTCTTTCACGTGAGTCTTTTTCCAATACACCCTCACTACACAATCCTGTTACAAGCCATCAGTTTGGTGAAAATCAGAAAGTGTCCCACTGTGTCACATCTTGTGACTTCAGGTTCAGTAAGCAGACCCCTTTGTTATTCATGTTCATCCTGCTAGCATGAGATTGATCTACACTCCTGCTGCACGCCTGTCAGCTCTTAAATCCTCTGTAGCATAGTAGAGTCACATGCCCAGTGACTGCAGGAGCTTGTCTGGAAAAGAAAGAGAGAAATAGAAGAAGGGAGAAAGTTATTTTCGGCTCTATGCTCTATTCTGTCAATGGCATTTAGGTCACCTGTGTTAGGTTTTGCTAAGGCTTGTCAGTATGTGTGTTTTCATGGTTTTGTATGTATTTCTTAGTGGTGAATTTGCAGTGTTAGTTGTATGTTAGTGTAAGTTGCATGTTAATGGTAGTGGGCTATTTGCAATGTTGTTGTGAGGACAAAGCTTTGGTCAGCTTTGCCCAATTCAATGAACATCTTTAGCCCAACCTCTGGCTGCCTTGAAGACTGCAAAACAGCACAGGAGCACTTTAAGCACATGCCTACAACACCAAATCCACACTAGACTTGACATTAAGAAAGAACCACAGCACCTAACTGTGCCAGGTGGGCAGCTTCAATGTCTGGGCTACAGCTGAAAGGTAAGATCCTTATAAGGATCTTTCTCTAATAGAAAATTTCTCTAATAGTTAGCATATTTTTAATCTTTAGAATTTGTATAATTTCACTGGAATCTGTTCAAATTCAAGTTGCTTCAAAGTCAGCACTGCAGATTGCTATCCTGCTAGCACCACAACCATCAGGAGTCTACATCCTGGAGGCTAAAATGCACCACTAACACTAAAACTTTACATGTAAGTACACTATATTGCCTAATGTTTGTGGACACCTGACCATAACACTCACATGTGCTTTTTGAACATTCCATTCCAGATTTAGTCCTCCGTTTGCTGTTATAATGACCTTCACTTTTCTGAGAAGAGTTTCCAATAGATTTTGGAGAATGGCTGTGCGGATTTCGGGTGAGGAGGCCTGGCGTGAAGTTTGCATTCCAAAGGTGCTCAGTGGGGTTGAGCTCAGGGATCTGTGTAGGCCATTCGGGCTCTTCCACACCAACCTTGGCAAACCAAGTCTTCATGGATCTTGCTTTGTGTACAGGGGCACTGTAATGCTGGAACATGTTTGGGCCCTTAGTTCCAGTAAAGGGAAACTGTAATGCTACAGAATACAAAAACATGCAGCAACAGTTGAAGGTCCACATATGGGTGTGATGGTCAGGTGTCCACATAATTTTGGCCATATCGTGTATTAGCCCAATTTAGGAGGGAATGAGTGGTGTACTCGATAGTACACGCACCACATCATCAGCATTGTGAACAGAATCTGATGCAATAGGCAAAACCATTGTCTTGGCAGTCCACTGAGAGTAATTGAGTTTGATTAAATTTAAACACACTTTCCCAATTTGTAAAAACAATCCCACAGATCAGCTCAAAGCAGTCCCAGAGGAGATTTTGTCTGCTCTTCCTGTACACTCTGTGTGAGAGGAGAATTAGAAAATAGTCTTGACTGTGTCTAGATTTTCCCTTTTCACTGCTTTGGCTGCAGGACAAATACACTGATTATTTTTGAAACACACACACACTACCAAGTACACAAATATATACTACCAAATGCACACCACCAAGTGCTCAGCTGATCCCTTTTCACTGAGGGATGGGGTAGGGGTTAAATGTGTCCTTGGGCGATGCTTACAAAATATATTGTATATGAGTGTATATTGGGGGCACGGTGGCAAGTTAGCAAGTTCGCATCTCCAGGGTTGGGGGTTTGATTCCCGCCCAGTTTGTGTGGAGTTTGCATGTTCTCCCTGTGTTTTGGGGTTTTCCTTCCTGGTTTCCTCCCCCAGTCGAAAGACATGTGTTGTAGGCTGATTGGCATTTCCAAATTGTCCAGAGTATGTGTGTGATTGTGCCCTGCAATGAATTGGCACCCTGTCCAGGGTGTCCCCTGCGTTGTGCCCCAAGTCCCCTGAGATATTCTCCAGGCTCCCCACAACCCTGTATAAGATAAGCAGCACAGAAAATGGATGGATGGATGGATGAGTGTATATTTGAAATAATATCTACTTTTATGTAGGCATTTATATATGCACTTGAGATATCACTGGAATGCCTGCCATAAAATCTTTGGTCTTTATTTTGACCCTGAGCCAGCTTTTTGCTACTAAACACTTGGCTCCACCCTTATAATTGATCAGGAAACCTAACTATTAGATGTTGAATGCAAAATTAATAGACTATAAAATGCTATAATTTTATGGCCTGGCTCTGTGATGAATTTTAGCCCTGCCATCTCCCTGTTACAACCACATCCTTAAAAAGTATATGCGTCTAGCCTTCATAAGCAAATACAAGAATGTTCTGCTACCAAAAATTTCCACTTTTTTTTGCTGCAATCCAAATGGATTTCATTTTTAAGACTCCATTAACAAGAGTCTTTGGGTTTCGTAGGTCACTTAATGTATTGTCTGTTAAGTTGAAATTATGAAAATAAAAGTTTAACATTTTATAAAATTATTTTTAATTCATTCAGGATGTTTGGTGGACTGGTGTCCCTTACAGGGTGAATTCCCTCCTCTTGTCCAGTGTTTCCTGAATAGGTTCAGGATCCTCTGTGACCCTAAGCAAGACAAAGCAGTTACTAAAGATGAGTAAATGAAAAATAATTATGTATTACTATTTAATGCAAATTTCTTGGTAACACAATGGCGATGGACAGCGATGATTCAAATGGAGCCATGCATTTTTTTATCTGGAGTCTCCAGAATCACCTGTGATTTTAGGAAAGTGCAAAAAGATCCCAGCAGGAGGATTTTGGCAGACTGCAGGCACTGTTCCATTACAGCACCAGCATACAAGCCGCCATGCTGTTGTCTGTACCAGCACACAAGCCAATGTGATATTCGGTGTACTGGAGTTATGTAAAGCATGAGGGCATGGCACAGCAGTGTGTAGGCTATAACTGCCTCGCCAAATAATCCCATACTTGCTTTAGCAACTTGATTCCAGCTAGAAGCAGCAGAAATCATTCATTCATCATTCAACTTCAGTAAACTGCTTTATTCTGAGCAGGGTCACGATGGAGCTGGAGACAATCTTGGCAACCCTGAGCACAAAGCAGGAGAATACACTCCAGATGGGAAGACACCCACTCATACACTCATTCACACCGAGGGGCAATCTAGCATAGCCAGTCTGCCTACCTGCATGTTTGTGGACAGGAACCTACACGAACACAGGGAGAACATGTGAAACTCTGCACAGACAGTAACCCAAACTCAGGATCGAACCCAGGACCCTGGAGTGGCAATGCTACCCACCTGATGCCACCTGCAGCAGGAATCAATAGCATACATTAATTAACTATGCTCTTTGACCTTAATGTCTAGGCTATAACCACCTCTCCAATAATACCAAACTAGCTTTATCATCTTGAATCCAGTTGAAAGCAGCAGAAAACAGTAACATGCATTTCCTGCTTGTGTATGCTCTATGAGCTCTGCTGGAGATCACAGGAATGCCGTCTGTGGACGCCACAGTCTTGATTCTTCTCGCCGTCCAGACACTCACGTGACTTAATTATTTTATTGCCCACCCAAGTGTATGGACTGTGCATGAAACGGATCCTGAAATCCTGTATCCTGTATCCTGTATCATTAAATGCCCTCAGAGAAGGAAGATTGTGTTTTGACATGATGCAATTTGAAATTTTCGAAGAGTCACAGGATGAAAAACGACGAGCAGTCGCCTGCGCCGCTGGAGGCAGTCGAACATAAGGCGCTACACACACGCACACACGCACGCTCGCACGCACACACGCGCGCGCGCTGGAGAGGGTCGGCGCAAAAGACTGCACAAGTACAGACGCCAGCGCGCGCGCGTGTGTTTGTGCGTGCGTGTGTGTGCGTGCGTGCGTGTGTGTTCAGCAGAAGCCGTGTTTTACCTTTCAGGACTCGGACTCTCTACAGGCAGAATGTGGAGCGGTGCATCCTGAAGCAGAAAATAGTGTGTGGAGGTTTGAGGTGGCGCGTGTCTCTGCCAGCTGCTTCAGCCGCTGCACTGAGACGTGCGCGCCGTCCAAACTAACTGACACTCTTCTGTCTTCTGGACGGCGGGGAAACACACACACACACACACACACACACCCCTCCGAAATGGCTAAGGAGACAAAAGGCAAAGGTGAGTTCCAGTTGCATTTTTCCCTCATGCACAGCCTCGGTGTTGTCACTGTGTCATGCTGTAGTTGATTAAAAGGTAGAGACAGTCACCGCACCTCTCACGCACTTTGCTCGCTGATGTGCAGGAATGCGCGGTGTAAGCGCTCGGAATCGCGCGCGGTCAATACCAATCACGTGCTCAACGCCTCAGCCAGCTTTTATATCAGTATATCCTGTTTACAAACTTAGATTTGGTACATAGATTTGGAACGGCTCGAATCCATGCATTAGTTTATTCCACAGAATAGAAGTATGCACCCAGGTGCTTTTGACAGTGTTCTTGTTTTGCTTAAACCATTTCTCTCATTTCTCTTTGTATATTCTATTAGTGACCATTGCAAAGAACAAGATTCAGTTTCCAAAAGAACAGGCCTTATTCTGGAGTTCAGACCACTCTTGTTTTACTCTGTATACTTATATAAGCTATGCACAATAGGATATGAACAATACACAAGTGACATCATGATTGTAAAGACACTTGACAATTGGTACAGGGCTATCACAGGCACGTTTGCTTTACATGTCCTGTATACTATCAGAGCAGATGGACAGTGTTGTTGTAATAGTTTCTGACAGCTGGTAGTTGATAGACATTGATAGTCATTGCTGTTGTGTACAGTATGATGTAGCTGCATCTTCACTACAGCCAGTGTAATGTTTCATAGCATTATTTTAGTCCCAAAAGTCAAGAGCATTTATTGTAAGGATTTATTCTGCTTTCACACAGATTTACAAACTTGTAAGCTTTCTCAGAATTCATTTGTTCATGTAGATCTGCTGTGCTCTCGTTTGGAATGCGCACACACACACACACACACACACACACACACACACTATTCTGAGATTTTCTTGTCCTCTCTGTCCGAGTTTAGTACAACATCCTTGCCAAACACTATTCAACCATTCTGAAGTTTAACCAAAGAAATTGTTACGACTCCCCCACAGTCTCACTGAGATTGGCTGAGGGGCCAGAAATACAGTATTGAAAAAAGCATACTTTTGCCAAGTGCATCTAAAATCACAAAAACCACCTAAGCACAGAGAATGTAGAGTCAGCGTGAAATACGTTTAGACAATTACATACAGTAAATAACTAGTTTAAAATGTGTATCATATTCAGTGTTTATATTCTCTTTTTGTTTGCTGTTCTAAATATCCTACTATTCTCTGTGCTTTGCCTCATTTCGCTCCTCACAGCTCTGTTTATCAGCTAGCATCTGCTCACATCTACTGCCTTGAAACTCATAATACACAACCTTTGGTTCACTTCCTGCAGTTGGGTCAATTCAGGATCAACCTTTCACTTTCAGCCTGCAGTTGAAACTGTGATAGAGTTCAGAGTGTGTTGGACCATCATTAGTGTGTCTGTTATATAGCATTATATTTGTAATCACACCTCTATCTGGGAATACAAGACATGGATATTCCTGTGTTAACTAACCTGCTGCAGTAGATTCTATTACTATATTTGTATTAGATTATATTATTACTTTTCTAACCAAAAACAAGCAAAAAAAATATTGTATACAAATCCTGTAATATCGAGATGTTTACATTAGGGCTGCAACAAAGGATTATTTATAACTGCATAATCTGTGGACAGGCCTAACTGACTAATAATATAACAGACTATTAGTGTCCCTGTTTTAATGACAATAACTAATTTAAAGTTACACATAAGATACTTGACAAATAATTTGAAGATTCAATTGAATCATGTTTCATCTCTCTCTTTTTTTTTTTTAAATTGTACTCAATCAGTAGCCTGCATTGTCTTACCATTGTAAGACCTTGATATTAACTTTGAAATTGCTGTGCTGTTCACATATGGTATTACTCTGAGTGTTATTTTTGAAAACTTCAAGCCATTACCATGAACCATTGCGTAATCTAAAGTCAACTGGTTAGTCTATTTCTTTTATTCCTGACATGCATAATCAGTGTGCTGTTATGAAAAAAATACAAGCCTTTGCAGTCTTACATTGTAACACCATTTTTTGTTGTTGGTTAAACAAAGAACACATGAACTATAAAAATCCATGATGAAGAATTTTTAAGTTGACAGTTGGTTTTGTCAACTACTTGTTACAGCCTTACTTATTTAAATAATTAAATAAGCCTAAATAATAAACCATTAGACTTTATGGGAGCAATTTCATTGGACGGTTCATTCTGACTGGTTGATGATTTTCTGCAGTGTTGTTGCACTGAAAATGTGAGAGTTGGCAGGTTGGCAGGTTGCATGAGACCAGTATAATTCTTAGTGTATGCATACAATTTTGAATGTTACCAAAAAAATCTATGCCTGAGCAGGATAATTTTCAGTGTGCACAAGTATTTTTGTATGAGCAGCAGATGGAATCCTGCTCATGAATTTAAATATTATACTTTTGACTATTGGAACTAAAATAATGCCTTAGTGATCTTTCATAGCAACCCTTTGAGTGCAATATTTAAATTCATAGTTACCATTAACCACTATATACCATTTATGTTGCAATTTATCTGCTGCTCTATGAACGGTATTTGCTAACAGCCTGGCCAAGACATCAAGACATGGAATTTAATGCTTCTCACATCCCACATCCTCAGTCCATTTCATTACAGGGCTCTTCCTATTTCTCTCCCCTCATCACCACCACCTCCTGCCCGTGTCCCCCCCCTTCCCCCCTAAGCAATGTACCAATATTGCTGTTTTATAACAGATTGATGTGGTATATTTAAACTGAAGGAGATCTGAGGAGATAATAGTGGGGAGACTGGCTTGTTTTTCATTTACAAAAGCAGTAACAGGATTTCCAGCACTAAATTAGAGCCCTTCGTTTCTCTGCCAGTCATTCTTTATTGGATCTGTTGTAATGTAGTCAAGTATCAAACACACATCAAAGAACATAATTAATTGGACACATGGGTGAGTGCACATCCGTGCTGTTTAGAAATTATGTTTTCTTACTGAACATATACACTTTTGTATAAAACATCCAAGCAGAAGCTTGTGTGATAAGTAAAAGCCTGGTAATATTCTGCTCAGGTTTATAAAAACAACTGAAGCTGCACATATTGTCAATAGCCTATTAAGTAGATCACTGAATCTTACTATTGTTAATATCATTACACCGTGTAAATTTGTTTATTGCCAATGGATGTCTCTTGTAGTGAAATACTCTGTACCCATGAAAATGTGGAATAATCAGCAGGTTTCCATGATCCCTTATGGGGAATCCCATTATTAGTGTATAGAGTATTAATTTTAAGAGCAGCATGGTTTGCCAATAAATGCATTAATTAAAGGTAATATGGAGACTATAATTCATGTAAAAGATTTTGGTGTTATTCAGTAATATTTTCATAACATTCAATGTGGTGTTGGGCTATAGTACAATAAAGAATGTGTTAATAGACTCAAACATCTTAAACTGCAACAACTAACTTTGACAGGGCATCAATAGGGGGATTAAATATAACCTGCTGTGCTTCTACTTTTTTCTGTTGTTGCTATGGTGATGTGAATGACTTCTCACATGTCCAACTTGCCTAGGTTAAAAGAGTAAAGCCTTTGTAGGCCTTTGTTAAAAAGATCTTTCTCACTTCTGCCAGACTCAGTGACAAAAGGCACCCATTATATTTAGTCCCATGCAATTGTAATATTGTATCATAATGAATATTTAAGTGTTGTGTAGATTTCTATATTTTGAATTAAGGCTGTAATACAGCTTAGCTGAAGCAATCTTGAGAAAAAACAATTAGAGCAGATAAATAATTTCATTTCATATAATCAACAATGTGTTTAACAAATTTATAGCTATAGGGGAAGTCTTTATTGGTTGAAATATTAATGGCATCATATTTCATCATGTCTTTTTGAACCAAACCAGTATTAATTATAATAATATAATTATAGAATATTTTAATATATAATATATATGCTTTGGATTGATAGGGTGATGCTATATCCAACATCCTTAATGGCTTTAAATAAAACAGTACATTTTCAGTTCTCTGAAATGTTTGTGCTCTGCCTAATTTGCACAACCATTTGGATGAAGCGCTGAGCTAAAAATAGACTTCTATGAGAGGCAATAACAGACAGCAGGTCCATGCTTGCTGCTACCCTGCAGTCTTTTGTGAGCAGGAGATGGAGGGTAAGCAAGAAAGACAAGGAGAAAGCAATCACACAGCCATTCATGACTGCTTCAGTCACTGCTGTTTGGATATATCCATTAGAATGTAACAATGAGAGCTAGTTCCTTATGTAACTATGGTTCTGTAAATAACCGGATAACTCCCAAGGGTGCTGAGGATCGCCGGGTGCTCCTCATGGAGTGGCATGCCATGGGGGATGAGTGTCCAGTTTGTCTGTAGACCATGGTGATGACTACCCAATGGGACAGCTTAGAGACATAAGAGACATAAGACATAAGGGAGCCCCTTATGTCTTTCTTCCATGGTCTGAGGTGCTATGTATTATGTGACAAAAAAACACAATTGGTGTTGTGGGTTGCCTAGCACCATCTAATCTAACTTGGGCACTCCCGTTTTAAGAGTGGCTGGCAAGGCTAATTCAGAGCCTGTCAGCAGTGTCTGAGAGCTAGCAGGGACCAATTCAGATGCATATTCAGACATCGGTGAGGCTGGAGGTTGAACACGGTGATTCAACTTCTAGGTCATTATCCAGTGGAAATCTGCCAGTTGCAGCTGAAGACACAGCATCCTGGTACTCCATCAAGGAGTGGCTAGTCAGATGCTGCGTCTTTTAGATGGTCAGTGCTGAGGCAGTGAGCATAGCCGGTGCCCATTTTCAGCTTCAAATACTGGCTGAACAGACATGAATCTTGCAGCATGTTGCTCTACACTATCCACTTGATGTATAAACTCACCAAAAAGATATATAGCTGCAATCAGTGATCTGCAGGGTTCATGCAGTCCTCGCAAATAGCATCCCCAGAGGCTAGTTCTTGCCAAGATACATAGAACAATAAAGAGACCATACTTATGAACATACTTATCAAGTTTTGTGATGATAGATCCTTGCTAGTTGTGTGAAATGCCTGATGAAAACTGATTGGCTGAAGGCAGCCATATTTTTTATTTAATTCAATGATGATTAAAAACCCAGTTACAGATTAGCAGATCAATGTCGCTAACCATATTTCATATTTCATTTGGACTTTTGGCTCCTGAGAAACAGCAATTTGAACTTAATTCCAACCCCTTTGAATATGAATAACGCCAATTTGAGTGAGACTGCATCATGTAGTCGTAGGTCCCTCCCTGTAAATACCATTTAGGTTTCATGACCATAGCTTAATGGGAACCTTGTCAAATGCTAAATGGTTCTTGAGGCTTGTTTGTTCAGGAGAACCCAAGGAATCAGTGGAAAAAGAATTTTGTTTGTAGGATTCACGAACCATTGAGATATGATCAAAATGTAAACACTTGCGCTCTAGTGCCACCACTGGGCTGATTGGGTCCATCTCGCTTGCCTTATTAGTGGGAGGGAGCACAAAAATGTATCCAGATGATTCTTACCAACCATGGTGGTTAGGAGGGGTGTAATAGTACTTGTATTTACTCAAAAAATTGTATAGTTAGAAGAGTTCAAGCAGCCAATCTATTATACAATCTACTCTATACAGTAGCATATACTATGGGCTAATAACTAAACATAAAGAGAAGGAAACCTCTTAGAGAAATCGTTATCTCACTCAGTATAGAAAACAGTTAAATGAGGATCACATATGTGTGTAACAGAGCAACTGTAACAGTCTGTTCATTTTGTTAGAACTGTAATATTTATATTTTTATTTATATTTCAATTTGGGTGGCCACAACTGTACTGTGAGTAGATGAAAGGGGTTAAGATTGGATTTTTTTTACAGCCCACACCACAGGATAATGCAGTGAGATAATTGTTTCAGACAATTTCTGTAAGATTGTGCATTGCCCTTAAAGGGTCAAGTCACAAATAGGAAAAAACAGTAATTGACAAGGAAACTTTGATGGATACTCTTCCAAAAAGCAGGCTTCAGTCTGTGGTCGCAGCAGCAGCCAGGTTCTTCATAGCAGTGGATCTCAAACCAGTCTTCAGGGCCCCCAGAGGGTCTATATTTTTGCTCTATCCTAACTCACACAACACAAGCGTAGAGCCCTGAGGACTGATTTGAGAACCACTGCTTTATAGGGCGATTTTAAGTGAACTATGCTAAAACCTGTAACTCGTCCAATTTAAAAGCATTTATTAAATGAGACAACTAAGAGAGAAATCTTTTGTACATTTATGTGCAAGTTCATACCTCCTTATGACAGCTTTGCAATTTTGCATTCATGCATTTTGCTTTTTTACCCCAATTCAAACTTCATCAAAAGCAGTGTGACAGTTTTTTTGGTTTACTGTCAAGTACTCAAACCCCTTTAAAGCAGTTCAGTTTGAATTCCTTCGGTGCTCTGACCATGTAATCAAGTTCATAGATGTTGTTTTTACTTCCCAGCTTGGCTGCTGTCTATACTCTTGTTGCTCAACATCCCACCCCCCACCCCAATTTATTCTGCATGCTGCCTGTGTATGGTACTTTATATAGCTTGTCCTAGTTCCTTTGCATGCTTTTCCAGAAATAGTAACTAACTAAAGAATGCAGTACAGCAGTGTTTTTGTCTTTTTAGGGTAAGCGCACTTGAACATTTTATTAGCATATCAGTGTTTTCAGGGTTAGAGGGCCATATGCTGCGTTTCACTGTTGAGAGTGCCACTTCAGGCAGAGAGCTGCCAGATGGGAGTGTTTACCAGCCGCAGTGCACATATGCTGTGGGGAAACACAATCATAATGGTGACATATTTGAAGGTGTGTGTGAGATATTTTTTTTTTTTTTTTTTTTTTTTTTTTTTTTTGTGGAGACACTGGTAGTTTAGCAGACTAGCTGATTGTCATCTCTGATGGTCCTCACTTCTAGAAGGTCAGACCTCCGGATGAGTGAAATGAAAAGAATCAAATGGATTTTGTTTGTCTTTCTATCTCATTATCTAAATGGTACTAAATCAGGAGCCTGCACTTACTTGTTGCCTTACCATTTAAAGCAGTCTAAGTTTAATCTGTTAAGCTAGCATTTAACAGATTTTACTGTTTTCAGAGAACCAATGCAAATTTATTAGGGTTTTACTTTTAATCATCCATTCCTTATCCATGTGCAGCTATAAAAGTTGTCTCCACTTTGCGTATACTGTATTATATCACCCTTTTACTTTTTTGAGTTGAAAAACTTCATCCAGTTTTAACAATTTACATATTACCATTGTTCTCTAGTGCTGAATGCTGAGCTCCAACGAGATGTGCGGGCAGTCAGAAATGGAGCAAAGAGAAAAAGCACACAGCCAGTGTGACTGCTATTTTATAATAGCATGCTCTCATTTTAGTTATTTATTCCAGAGAGAAGGGAGCACAGCTTGCCCCTTTTGTTTTCTATTGCTCATGCTTTCAATGGTTCAAGTGAAGTTCAACTAAACTCAGCATGAACCCCTTTTTCCTGTGTTCGGTCTGACCTCCTGACTTGCTATAATGTAAGTGAGCAACCTTTATACTGCAAGTGAAATCAGGCAGTTTGTTTCTTGGGCTTATTAAAAAGAAAACAAAAACTGCCTTAGACCTTTCTTTATATTTGTGAGTTAGGCAGAATGAAAACAGTCATGCAAACAGTAGTGTGTTACATTCTGTATATCTGCACTACTCTTTTCTGAAGGTTGTTGTCATATACAACTGCGATTGGTGAGTCAAATGAAAACTTTAAGACTGCGACATAAATTAGAGAAACAGTACATTATGTCTTTAGTTGCAAAAGTGAAAATGTACTACTGGTCCATTGTTTGATACACATTTGTGACACCTATTTGCAATAAACTATGCAAAAAAAGTTTTTTATTTGTCTCACACTCATATAATCAACACATTAATCATTGATATCATGGATGGTTTAAAATATCACTACCTCCCCTTGGTTTTGAGGGAAGGCTGCCTAAGTACCGACATTTTTGTGCAATGTCTTTATTAAAGTCCAGTTTGCAGAGCAACGTAAGGAAGAGGTCTTTTCAGAATCTTGGAGATGTTCCTTTTAAATGGACATGAAATGCTTACAACTGAGGAAATTTTTGTACTCGTGGTGTCGCAAAATTAAGGCGCAGACGGATGCAAATGCAGCTTGAGCTGAGATTTAATGGGAAAAACACAGACAAGCAGTTCCAAGTCTTAAGGCTAAGACAGGGTCAAAAAAAACGTCTGGCGATCAGCAAACAGGACAAACTAGGCAGGACAAAGACGTGAAAACAGGCCAGTTACAGTAGGCAGTATAGGTTCAAAAGGCTTGGTATAGTCAGTAGTACAAAGACAGAGCTGAGCGTATACTTCACAAAATATGAATGAATGAGAGTCTCCCTTTAAAGGGTGCTTGTATGTGTGGCTGATTGAACTCAGGTGTGTTCATTCAGAAGCTCGGTGACTGAGGCGGCCATGTTTGTAGGCCGCGATGGCTGTTGGTTGATGGAGTCCGCGGAGCGCTGTGATGTGACCTGTGGAATAGTATTAAATTTCCTCCAGTGGAAAGTATAAAGTACTGTGTCAATGCCTGTTTTTGGGAGATGAGTACAGGAGAGTTGATATTGTAGACCACTCTCTACGATAGAAGTCTGAATATGACAACTGTTAAAAATGCTGACAGCCTGTTTCAATAAGTAATAAGCTGAACTGGATGTGTTAATTGGGAAAAAAAAAAAGAAACGACCCAAAACAAAACTGTTTACTAAATTGGTCAGTGATCTACACTTGGTTACTGGCTCAGTGACTCAGTCATTTCTCAATTCCTCATTTGCTCTCGTATAACATGAAAGATGAGTTAATACTGCTGTGAGAAAATTAGCAAATAACCCACCAGAAGTCCTTTCTAACTAGATCTATAATTGACATTACAAATGAAATTGTTAGGTAGAGAGAGATAATTGCTTTATTTATAGTCATTTTTTTTAAAATTAAAACTATTGGGGCTGCATGGCATTAGATTATGAAGCTATTAACACTGATTTGAGTGAGTTAGAACCCTCACCCACCCCTTCAGAGACCTTCTCTCTATGTTGTTCAAGGCCAAAATTTAAGAGATGTATGTAAATGGATATTTCATACCCCACACACAATTTTTAAAATGCATACACTGCATTCTTATTATTATATATGTTTTTTTTTAATTTCAGTATAATAGCCTGGAATAATTTTTAACATAATTTTAAACAAAGTCATGTAGGCTGACTTTGTCAAATGGTGTACCCATCATTAAACAAGAAATAATATACGTTTCATACATGAAAGTACACTTGTTAATCAGCATTTTTAACTTAAAAGTCACTAAATGTTTGAGAATTTATTTATCCACAAAAGTACATTTTGCAATTTCTAAAACATTAGTGGTATTTTTTTGGTTGCAAACAGAAAACACTGTAAGTCTGTTAGGCATGAATATAAAATTGTTTCATTTTCCTGAAAAGTATTTTTAGGGAAAATTTTGATAAAACCAGCTGAGTAAAACCTGTTACCACATACCACAGCATGGACAGAACGTCTGCATTATTTTCATATAACAGCACAGCTCAGACAGTAGCTGTAACATGAATGATAGGTTTATATTATTTCGCTTGTTCTGAAATGTTATTGTTTCTATAGTTACAGCCCACACATAAGGACTTGTATGGTAGGTACTCCACATAATCTAAGACTATTAATAAACTTTGTTTAACAAAGTAAAATGCATTAACGTGACATTTTAACATGACGTGACATTTTTTTTTTTAGGAAACATTTATTTAACAGTTTTGGCAGCAGTCTCGGTTGTCTGTCTATTGCAACTATAATGTAGGTGTGAACAGGAACTGATTTGTCTTTTGGGTGTTCCACAGCATTAAATCTAACTATAAACCATTAAAATGCTCTAGGCCATGCTGTTATAAGGAAATAACGCGCTTCGGGGCATCGTGCTGCATCACACCCCCTGGCATGCATTATTTTCGTATAACAGCATGGTTTCTTATGTGTTATTCCTTACTTAACGAACTCAAAACATTCTCCATTTATCAAAACATTTGACAGAAAACGAGGCCGCATGGGTTTGTGGGAAAGGGCTTCTAGGAGGTGTCAGTTAATACTGGAGAGTTTAATATGCCTGTGCAAATCATTTCAGATGTCAGTTGGCTCAACTCCCTTTCTCCTATTGGGAGAAAAAGACTGCTCTAGCATACTCCGATGTTAAATGTAGGAGCTCCTACACAAAATGCGTAAAGGTTGACTGGTCTGAGTGTAATATAATCATAAATGTCTTTGTTTATTGCGACAGTGTCATATCATGTAGAGATAATTGACTCGTAATATCACACAAGACTAGTAGTGATACCTATTTTCTATTTTCTAATATAATGAACTGCATGACATGGTGCACAAAAAATGCCATTAGACAACAGACATTAGACAACATTTTCAAGTCCGTTTTGTCATTGTGTCCGTGCTAAGAGTGGGTCTGAAGATGATGACGCAAGTGCATTTTCAGACCAGACCAGGTTGTAAAACACAACAGTGCTGGCAGATTTTGAATGTCACACCCCCTGTTGTGCTGTTCCACCCACACCAGTGTAGGCACTTTTATTTCTGATGAATGGAAATAGCAACTGAGCTGAAATGGTAAAAAAAAAAAAGCTTCTGACCAAGCATATTAACAAAACACCAGCATTATATAAGCAAATTAAACTTACGACTGCATGAAAATTGAGCCTATTGTTATTGTTTTAATTAACACCGTTGCCATGTTCTGTCATTAAATTAAAAAGCTATTAACACTGATTTGAGTGGATCAGAACACCAGGGACCTTTGATGTATGCCCTGACCCTAATTTTCTGAAGCCATTAAAAAATAATAATTTGGTGTCCTTTAGACTTTATGCCCAATGAATTCGTATGATGTACAATTCTGTTCATACTTGTTACATTTTAATTAGACAGTTTTTCTTTCTATTGAATGCACTATTCCAGTCTACATTATCTGTCTGACTCACCATAAAATTAGGCAGATTCATGCTAGTCATGCTAGTGCTGTATGTTAACGATACAGTCCTTCTAGTTATTTGCTTGGGCACTTAATCATTTCTCTGTTTTCTGCCCTGTAGTGACTTTACGCAAGCACAGCGCTTCCCACTGGTGTATGCATAACATCACCCAAGAATCCATGGACAGCTCTGATGATGAGTTTTTTGATGCCCGAGGTTAGTGTCATGTTTCTCCAATGGTATACTTAATTCAGTTTTCCAGTCTGCTTTTCCATCTCTGTCTCTCTCTGTCTTTCTCTTGCCTTTTCATTTTCACTCGCAGTTTCATTTCTTTGGTCTTCTTTTTTACAGCAGCAGACTGATTCTGACACATCTTTTGGTATCTTTTCTGTATCTGGCATATTCAAACAATTATACTCCACCATTGTTGTATTTAGTGATGAGGAATTTTTATATAATTTTGTTGTAAGTATTGAAAAGTAATTCAGTGCTTGTTGTAATTAATGGCATGTGTATCAATTCATTGTGCTTTACCAACAGGACTAGTTTACAGAAGCATAATATTTTACCATTTAGGTTATATGGCATCAATATGTCATCCAAGACATCCACTATAAGCATCATAGTAATGAAAAAAGTTATGCGTATTACAAGGATATTTTATGTATGTGACTTTTTATTATACACCTCATTTCGTAGTATATAATATAATGGCAACGCATTACTCTCTACTCTGACTAATACCCTATTTCCCTAGTCACTGATTTTGGTGGATGGCCTCCTCTAAGCAGAGTCACAGTTATGCCATATTCTTTCCATTTTTAATAATAGGTTTAATTGTGTTTCATAGGATGTTTAAAGTTCGTAATTTTTTTTATAACCAAACCCTGATTGATATTTTTTTTCAAAACCTTGTCCTGGATTTGTTTTGATAGCTCCTTAAAGTTCATTGGGCTTCTGGATACCATTCAACTAATCATGTAATTTCTGGTTATACCAGAACTAATTTAAGAATTTCACACCAAGGGGGGTGAATACTTATGCAGTCAAAACATCTATGATTTTCATTTGTGAATCATTCTGAAAACTATATTGATTTTCCCCTTCACTTCACTCTTATGGTCTATTTTTATCTAGATTCATGATCATCCCAATTAAGGTTCATTTGAGTCATTTCAAAATATGTTTTTCCCTCTTGAATAGCATTTCCTTAATTGCATCGTTTGGTTTTGGTGAAGATTTTTAAGGATAAGGTGAACAAAACGTACAGCAAAATGTGTGGGTGTGTGGGTATGATTTCCCTGGGCCAAAGACAATGAATCTTCAAAAGGTTTATTTATTTCCCTCTGAATAATGCAGTTCAGCAAGCTTTAAATAGCCACTGAAATCAAGCCATGAGAAAAGTCTTTTGTCATCACAGAGCATTACATGCAAAATGCAGAAGAAATAAGCTCTCATTATCTACACTTCAGGCACAGAGAAGCTGCCTCTACATTGACCTGTTTGATAGTCGTGTTCTCAGTGGAGCTGAGAAATTTGGATAATTGGGCATTATCGCAGTAGGCAAGTACTATGAAGTACCCCTCAGTGGTGATATTGGGGAGTACCTTGGTAAATTACTAGCTGTACCAAATGACAGAAAGGCTGCGAATCCCAAAACAATTAACTGGATTGACCAGTAAAGTTGATGTCAGTAGATGCATGAAAGATGCACAGCTAGGGCACAGCTTCCATAGTTTCAGCCACTTCCAGTCTCTCAGAAGATGAATGCAGTTGAAGACAATAATTTTGTTTTTCACCCAACAAATTTTGCACAAGCCTAAATTTGTGTGAATGGTATAATGGGGGTGTGAGTCTACAGGTAAGGCCGAAAGTTTACACCTACTCCTGCGCTAAAGATGTTCCATCTCAGTTTTTCACAACTCCACACATATGCTACTACACACTTCTTTTGGCAAGTCAATTATGGTATCTACTTTATTCACATCAGAGGTTTTAAAATTTTAAATCTTAAAACAATTGTGCCAGTGCCTTTGATACCATAGAAGAAAATCCAACTCAACCAAGCAACTCAGTCTGGTTCTTAGGAGAAAATTTCAAACAAATGGAGGTACACAAGCATCTTTACAAACAACAAATGCAAAAATAAAAAACTTGGGACCACATAGACACTACATTGTTCAGAAAAGAGGCACAAATTAATTCCCAGGTAACTGAAAGGTTTAACTGACAAAACAAAGACAATAACAAAGGAACTGGTGAAGTAGTTGGAGGCATCAGATAGCAAAGTATGTACTGCCACCATTACAGAGTCCTATGTCACCATGGCCTGAAAAGCTGCCATGCAAGAAACAAGTTTCTATTCTAAGACCATAAAAAAAAAGCCAGACTTAAGTTTGCAGGTGATCACTAGCGGAGGGGTGTTCTGTGGTCAGATGAAGCAAAAAATTGAACTGTTGTTCATAATGATCAGTGCTGTGGATCGAGGGAAAAGGGTGAGGCTTTTAATCTGAAGAACACCATTCCAACTGTGAAGCATGGGGGTGGCAGCATCATGCTGTGGAGGTTTTTTTTGCTGGAAAAGGGACTGGTGCACTTCAGAAAATAGACGACATCATGAGGAAGGAGGATTATCTAGAAATACTGAAGAAAACTCAAGACATCAGCGATAAAGTCAAAAGATGGTTGCAACTGGGTCTTCCAGCAGGACAATGATCCTAAGCATACTTAAAAGTTGTAACAAAATGGCTTAAAGACAACAAAGTGAAAGTTTTGGAGTGGCCATCACAAAGCCATGAACTGGGAATGTGCAAATATTCTGGCAAAGTATTGTGAGAAGTTTGTCCAGATTACCCCAAGCCTTTGATTCAAGTTCAAGCAATTAAAAGGCAATTATACCAAATACTAACAGAATGTATGTAAACTTCTGACCCACTGAAAATCTGATATAGTAAATAAAAACTGAAATAAATATGACTCTTATCTATTATTTTGAAATGACCTCTTATGGAATTAAAGTAGATGCCCTAATTCATTCAACACAGGAAATGTATGGTAACATGTGGTGCTTGAATGTCTTTAGCCTAGGTGTATGTAAAAGTATGTGTATGATCTCTGATCCTCAATGTGCAATGAGAGATGAAGAGCCTCATTACCATCACAGATCATATGACTTCCAAACTGTCTCATGTGTGTAGCGTTAAACGGGTAACTTATCACTGCAGTGGTGCAATGGAGCAGAATGTGTAAAAGGCATTACGTGGTAATAATGATTAATAATGATTTATTAATAATATAATATTGAAAGTAATAATTTACATTTTCTTTCTTTTTCAGGATGATATTGATATAGTTATTGATAAGAGTTACATAAATCCTTGATTTGCAAGTTGCACTTGTCTGGGTATTTAGAGGACATTAATTTTTAAAATACCAATAATAAAGTTAGACTTGCTTTGATAATATTTTAGTGAATTAAGTATATGAAAAGATCACACTGTTTTTGATGTGTCTTCTCAGAAGACCTGAAAATGGGTCTGTAAAAACTCTCTACATTCATATACCTCTCAGTATTAATAGAGTATATGTTTTCCCCTGCATCCTAATCCCATCCGTCTCTCATCCACACTTTCCAGTGATGCCAGTGGATTTAAGCCTTTTCCACGGTCTTTTTAAGTTTATTACTGTGGTTATCAAATTGCATGGATTTACATTGGACTCATGGCCCATAAGAATATGTTGGTAAACCATTGGATGGTTTTTCCTTACCAGAGCAGAAGCATAACTAAATTAAAATTAGTGTTCAATGTCAACACTGTTTTCAGTGCTTTTACTGACAGCTTGACAAACGTCCACTGTGAATAACCTGTTATGAAGAGCACACTCACTTTAGTAATGAAAAGAAGTTGTCAGAGTTGCACAATGGATTCCTCCATTTATGTTACTATAGCCATTTATTATGTTATCATTATGAATTCATTAACATGAAATTACACATATTGTATTAATTTTTTTCTTATTGATTATATTGCAGCTCCTGTAGTTCACTGATCTACTGCTAGGTTGTTGTTGTTTTTTCTCTCTCTACAAACCATGATTAGACTAATCAAAATCTACTTAGAAGGGCATCTGTGATTCCTGTAAGATTAAAGAGCTTGTCTAATGTCTTCACCTTTCATTTATAATGTATGTGGCATTGTGTCCCCATGTAGCCTTGTGTGGGAAATAGAGCATTTCAATTATGTTCAGCATCAGGTGTGTTTGGTTTGGATCATCAAATGTATGACTATGATAGGCAGATGACAGCTGATCCTCTGGCACTCAGATTCTCTAAACAAACAGATGGACTAATCACGATCTCTGAATGTGTTTACAGAACAGAGTATGAAAAGTAACGTGGTAATTTATTTGCAATTGTCTAATAAAAAATTATTGTCGTCAGGCTCTACTGATGTCTGTTTTCTAGAATGTGACCAGATCACTGGACCCTAAACGAGATATATCTTATTTTATTCTATTATTTTGTATTATTGGAGTGTCTATATAACACATCTCAAGCCAGTTTATGCTTAGAATTATGCCTATATATTTTTTATGAATTTCTGTAGAGTGCCCTTTTCAGTCTCTCCAACCCAAAGCCTGTTATTACTGAGACCGCCAACTAGTTATAAATATTTATAAGCACAGCTCAAGTATTCATTATTATTCATTATTTGGCCCATGTTAGTCCTAAAATACAGTATAGCTCAACTGAATGACGCAAAGTATTGACGTAGCAAAATATTCAACAATGAGGGTCGCAAGAATATTAAGAGTGGTGACTTTATTAAATTTTATCTGCAGCAGTCCACTTAGTTGTAGGAGTCAGAAAGCTAACTTTAGCTTACTCCAGTCAAATGAGCTAGCTAATGACATGCCCAACAAAGGGAGATGCATGTTGCATGTCAGTATAAGCCATCTTTAAAACAGCAACATGTTGGCTGGCTTGTGTTTTTAATGTTGTGTTGGTAGAAGTTTTACTCCCCAACAGAATATAAGAGTATACGTAAGTGCAACTTCTCTTACTAGTTATAGAGCCTTATAAATAAGGCATTTGTTTGCTGCTTTACTACAGGAATGGTGCATTTCTCTAAACTCTTTCTATTCATCATTTGTGTGGTTGAGTTTGAGGGTTGGCTAGCTAGCATTAGCCACTAGAAAGCTGTTGGTATTTCCCAGAACACTTACTATTTTAGTACTTCTTACACCAGAATCTGTTACTTATAGAGTGTATGACTGGTTAATATAACAGCATAATTGTCACATCACCATCTTCCAGAACCTCAAACTCCCAGAATTCTGCCCCACCACATAACACTTTGACATCAGACTCAATTTCCCAGCAGTCAACTGAACTACAAACCACATCACATGTTCAACCATGTCATCCAGTCATCAGATCACAATCACCGGTCTTCTAACTCAACACACCTGACTTCAATCTCCGTCTCTCTCTCTCTTACATGCACACACACACACACACACACACACACTATAAATAGACTGGACTTTCAAACATTCACACGAAGTTTCACTCCTAGCTTGTCTAGTGCTGAATTCAAGCCTTTTATTTATTTAACTCTTTTTACCAGATGCCAAAAATGGAATTTCCGTCCTGTTTTAGGGGTGCTCATGTTCAGCAGTGAATTTATTTGAGATAGACTCCACAGTAGTGGTTAATGGCTCATATGAAAGTAGACACTCAGGGCTTACTAGAATTTGCAGTTTTGCACGCGAAAATAATCAAAAGTGTCTCACTTTCTTTTTATGCTGAATGAAACCATGTGTCTGTCACACTAAGTTTTCAAATGATTTCACCATATACCATTAAAAATCTGTGATTTTAAATGGCATGTAGAAATAGGATTCTGTATTAGGGTGTAACAATACACTCCAGTCATGATTCAAATTTGATTCGATTCACGATATTGGCTTCACAATTTGATTCAATTTGATTCTCAGAACAAAATTTGATGAAGAATGAAGAAAAAGTATGATAGAACAGACTCCTTTTTCATTTTGGAATCATAACAATGCAAAACAATGGGCATTTTTGCCTGTATAAAAATAAATTGCTCTGAACAAAGGTTTAATATTGTAAACAAAATGTACTACATTTACATTTACATTTATGGCATTTGGCAAACGCCCTTATCCAGAGCGACTTACAATAGTGCTTTGAAGTCTATCAAAAATACATTCTGATATTGGCTCGGTAGGTCACAAACTAGGAATACCATCAGTCCAAAACTCTGTTGGGGAGGTTTTTTTTTTTTTTTTTTTTTTTTTTGTGAAAGTGCTAATTTAAGTATTTTATGAAGAGGTAAGTCTTTAGCCGTCGTTTGAAGACTGCCAGTGACTCAGCTGTTCGGACATCTAGGGGAAGTTCATTCCACCACCTTGGTGCCAGAACAGAGAGGTACTACAGGTTCAACATATCTTAAAAATAAGTAAATACATTTATACATTCTCCCAGAAAAATTTGATTGAATAAACAAAGTCTCACTCACTAATTTCTGTCATGATGGATTTTTTGCTAATTTGCGTAATATGCAAAACCTACTTTTGCGAACCAGTCCTAGGATTTTTGACTGATCTTCACAAACCTGATGTCAAACTATTCAGGAAAGAATGAAGCTCAATAATGATTAAAAATTTGTAAACAAATGGCCAGCACATCAATCAATTCTATGGAGACGGTGCCTTATTTACTCAAACAACTGTAACTCATGAACAATTGTGTGCATTCACATGAAACTTGAAATGGCATACACAGGAGATGATTCTGAGGTTACATACAAAGTTTGGGGTCATACATAGGGTGGGTGCTAAGGTCAGGTAACTGTTTCTCAGGAATCGTCAATCAAGCTGAGGTTTGGTATGATCAGATTTGATCAGGCATTTGACAGGGTTATGATTGAACGATCATCATGAAACATGAATGACAGGTTCGAGGATGGACCCACTAATAATTTGCTATGCTTTTGATTGGTCAAAATTGAAAACTTTATCTAAAGCTATTTTTCTAATTGATACATTTGCCGAAAAAATTTAACCTACCAAAAACTGCATACTCTGAAAATTGCAGACTTTTTGTTTGTGTGTCAGTGAGTAGGTGTGTGTGTGTTTATGTGTGTGTGTGTGTGTGTGTGTGTGTGTGTGTTCCATCACCAGGAAAAGTGAGAGATGGGAGTCTAATGACATTGTTCTCAGCAGAGATTATCGCATATGAGTTACTCTTCGGTCTGTTTTTGAAAGTTAGATATTTTCAGTGTTTGCAAAAGAAAAAAAAAACATAATTGATTTTGCTTGTAAAGTAATTGAATGTAAAGGTTACATGGTTATTATTCTTTTATTTAACAGACTATTAGGCTGCATGTAAATGTAAACCAAGAGTAAGCCAAGTGTGACCAAATTTTAATATGTTGGAAAAAGCTGGGTTAAATTTTTAAATAATCAGTTGGACAAATGATTATTCACCTTGTAAACCTTTGCATTAAATTCATTTCACAATCCCAATCAGCATGTGTCCAGTGCATGTGTGTTTGATCCATGCTGTGCTCCTACAATACATTGGTTGTAGAATAAAACACAGCTCATCTTGTAGATTTTAATGGAGTGCAGGGTTAGATTCAAATAACTGTTTCTCAAGACATGAGTCCAGTCAAGCTGAAATTAGTTGTGCTAATCAGTAAGTAGATTTCTACTGTTGAATAGAGTACTTCTGAAACAGGGCAGCCATCAGCCAATCACATTGCAGCACACTTCACAGTTTTAGCATTTAGCTACCGTCAAAAATTTTTCGTAGGATGTTCATTAGTGGTTGCTTTGGTGTTCTGTACAGCAACAACTATGTTCTATGTAAGAACTAGCTACCTGTGGTGAGATCTGCAATGTGCTTGGCCATAGCAGGTCACTGCTTGTGGCTATATTTCTTCTTCTGCTTCTTCTTCTTATTATTATTATTAGCTAAAATGTGATGGCCAGCCCATAAGTCATAGAAATACCAAACTTGACACATACTGCATAATTACCACTGCTACTCAGCGAAGTAAAGGGACCAGCATCGGCCTGATGGTAGCAATATAACACAAGTGTTTACGGTTGGTGTTATACCTCAAGAACCGTAAGTTCTACACTCAAAATTCTTTTTTTCGCCTTTTATTCCTTGTCTTCTGTAATGTTAGTCTTTCTGATCTGGAGCTATTGCTCACTACACAATTGCAGATGATTCCCAGTAATAGTGCAGGCTCTGCATGAAAGAATGTGACCAGCGTGCTCGCTATATGTTTTAACTGTATGGGTTGTGCACATTGGGACCCCTGGTGTTCAAACAGTGTAACTGCATTAGATGAAAAATGAACAGAATGCTGATTTCTACAATGTGAATTGCGCATTTCCACAATGCACATCATCACATTTTTGCATTGCGATTCACTGTGTCACGATTCATCATTACACCCTTAGTTCTAGAGTTTTTGGCCCCTCTGAACTGAAGAAACTAAACTAGGTATGGATTTTGCATTTTCTCAGTGTTACACTAATCTAAAAACTACTAACGTAAGGAAGAAACTGATTCATAACAGATTAATCCGAGTTTGGCATTGACTCCATGTACTTTCATCTTTGTGTACCCTTGAAAAAGTATTCTTCTATGGATTCTTTAAGGGTTCACTGGATAATTAAGGGTCCCTAACTTGTACTTGGAACCCTTTCTGAAACACTATCATAGGATTCTACATAGGCTTCTAAATTATCTGAAAGAGTGTGTCATTATAATTGGCTGACTTCCTATGGCAGTTTACAATTTTAAAACAATATTGTGGAATAGATATTTTGTTATTAACATACCTCAGTCAGCACAGTCTGACTTACAGTTCAACTGCCATGTTTCTCAAAGCTTTCATGTAAGTGTTGAAGGTGAACAGGATACCGTGCTGCTTTTAACTGCTATTCAAGGTATCTTTTTTTCTTTTAAATATTGACTAGCTTTGGTTGCCTTTATTTTATTTCGATGTGCATGCTTCCCCTTGAGTAAACTATATTATTTCTTATCCTGTTGTTCAGGATGAGAAACTGACAGCTGGTGTAAATGAGGCACAGTGGGTGTTTATTTCTTGTGACTGTTAGATAACTGTATGATATCCTGCATAATGACTTTCCACACCATAGCATTAATGATATCTTATGTTGTTTCTGTGATTGTCTTCTTCACAAGAAGCTTTATATATAATATATTAGTGGCCTTTCTGGTGCTTGATCTGTTGCAATCTAAAAGCACAGCTAAATACTCTGGAGAGAAAAAGGAACATCCACTTTAAAAGGCACAAGATTGCATATTTTATACTGGCTTACTGTTACAGATAAAATAATGGTTAAATTAGTTAGAATGTGATTAAAGCAAGTGTTCCAAATGCCTGAGAAATCTGACAGACTCTTTGTGTTTACATTTCAGTCTTATTATAGATAGTTCCCAAGGGGCCCTTTACTTCCTCCTTTAGAGCTCCAACCCCAGCGTTTCCAGATGCATTTACATCCAGATACATTACATTAAAAAAATATAACAAGATATGTTGGAATTGCTTTTGGAAGTAAAAACAGTTGAACACAAAGTGGATAAGTTGTGTGCTGTATAGCTGTATATCGTTTGTACGTCTGACAAATGATAATTGGTTCTCTTTTTCCTTTCATGTAAGGAATCATTAAATTAAATCGCCTTATTATTTAATTAGCTGGCCAGAAAAAGCAAGGATTTTGTACCATGGCAGGACTAAAGCAGTTTCATGGCAGGATGAAATCAGCTCATGGTGGGACTAAAGTAGCTCCATTGTGGCACTAAAGCAGCTCTATGGTGGTAGTAAAGTAGCTCCATAGCAAGACTAAAGTATCTCCATGGCAGCACTAAAGTAGCTCTATGGTGGGACTAAAGCAGCTTTGTGGTGGGAATAAAGTAGCTCCATGGCAGAGCTAAAGCAGCTCTATGGCAGGATTAAAGCAGCTCCATGGCGGGAATAAAGTACACCATATGGCCAAAAGTTTGTCGACACCTGGCCATCACACCCATATGTGGGCCTTCCCAAAACTGTTGCCAAAAAGTTGGAAGTACACAGTTGACTTGGTTGTCAACTTTGTATGCTGTGGCATTAAGATTTCCCTTCATTGGAACTAAGGGGCCCAAACATGTTCCAGCATGACAAGCCCCTCACAAAAAGTGAGGTCCATAAAGACATGGTTTGCCAAGGTTGATGTGGAGGAACTCTATTGGTCTGCACAGAGCCCTGACCTCAAGCCCATTAAACACCTTTGGGATAAATTGGAACGCTGACTGCGCCCCAGGCCTTCTTGCCCAAAATAAGTGCCTGACCTCACTAATGCTCTTGTGGCTGAATGGGTAAAAATCTCCACAGCCACACTCCAAAATCCAGTGGAAAACCAGCCCAGACATATGGAGCTTGTTATAAAAGCAAAGGGGGGACTAAATCTGGAATGTTTTTTTTTTCTTCAAATTTCAAGATTTTTTTGTGTTGCCAGTAGGGTACTACGAGGCGCTAATTATGATTTGTCGTATATTAATTATTCTAGTATTATTCAGGACATTTCCTTCCTTCCAGGGATAACAACCTTACGATTTACAGAGAATACTCAATTATTATAAGCTTTATTTTCTTCCTTCCTCATGATTTTCTTCTATTTTTGTATTAGTTCTTTTGTATTAGCAATTTAAAGCTTTCCTTGAGGTGGATGGTTTGTGGGTTTTATCCCACTAGTCGCTTTTCATTTCAGACATTCTTTTCTAACATCAGAAGAGTCAATTTCCTTTCTCTTTCTCTATATCCCTCAATCTTTTTTTCTTTCTTTCTCTCATATAGCTCTAACTATTTCATTAGCTCTATTGAGACGGGTCCAAATGACAATAAGATAATGGCCATTGCAGCTCTTTAGAACTGCTACAGCTGTCATTTCTGTGAGTGTGAGTGTATGTCCCAACTTAACTGTACAGTCTACGGAAAGCATTGAAGTGACAGAATGATGGAGAGGGAGTGTGGCAAGTGGCCCAATGGCTGCAGAGCTTGATGGAGGCAAGCAGACCTGACAGAGGGCTGTCACAGCCACCCCTCCACACTCTGCGCTTCAGGAAAAAAGACTGAACATGTTGCTGCCACGCAATGCATACTGATCTGTCAACTGTTCCATCCTGTCTTGCACAGGATTCATTTAGACTCTCGGAGTTTAGTACAGTACAAAAGACAATAATGCAGGAATGGATCAGCCAGAAAGAAATAATATTGTATGCCATTTGTCTGATAATCCCCATACATGAGCTGTTGGTATTTTGTGTCTGTATGTTGCTTTCTACAGAGGTACTAGAGGGGAAGACTGCTATGCTGTTGGGAATGAGTCAGTGGAACTCTAATGACCTGGTAGAACAAATTGAGACTTTGGGGCAGATTGACCAGACACAAGGTAAGAGCAAAGGGACCTTGTATCAAATTCTGCAGTTACTAAAATAGCTTCCAAAGAGGCACTGCTGGAAATATTATTATAACATATAACTTCAAAATGATTAAGAACGAATCTGTAAGAACAAATATGTGTTTTTTCCAAGTTTGTAAGTAGGCTTTTCTCAGTCATGAGTCAGTTTCTCATGCAGAAAAGTAATATAATGTATTTAAACATACCTAAAACATTTCTATTTGTATTTCACTTGAATTGTATTGGTTGTTATATCATGTTGAAGGTGGAGAAAGATCTCCTCCATCTGACATGATTTATCTTGGTTTCATTTTTTACATCACGAAAACCTGCTATTTTAACAGTGGTGTGTAGACTTTCTATATCGCTGTATCTGAAAAGAACCATAATCCCTATGCTGTAGAAATTTCTCACAGGCCTCAGTCAGGTTTGAAACAAAACCACATCACTGTAACAAACAGAATTGGTATTACTGTTATTTCACTAAGTAGCTCTGCCAGCTGCATTCTCTCCTGAACATCAGTGTTCTGATGTTTATCAGGTAATATCTCCTAATGTATGAGGATGCACTAAGATATACTGTTTCACAGTTATGCCCACTAAAATGTGATTGGATTCTATAAGTGGTCTACACACAGTCTAGGCATAGGGATATTAAGAGAATCACAATAATTGACCTGGTCTTTGAGTGAGTAGTACAGATTCTTTCTCTCCCTTGTTGATCAGGGCAACAATAGGACAAAATTTTGTAATATGGTTTGAAACTTGTTTGAAATTAGCATTAAAACCAGTTAATATCATTCATCAAACACTGGCAAGACAGGCAGGCTCAGCCTTTCCACTTGTGCTGTGTACAGGTGGAATTTTTATAAGATGTGTGTATTGTGATACAGGGCTTAATTAAGATTACTGATGTACAGAGAATGCACCAAAGGGCACCTGATCAATATACTCCTGCATCTGATTATTTTGAAGCTCACAATACATTTAAATTTCCTCTTAGTGGTTGTATTTCTATTCTCATTTGGCTGTTGCAACATATATATATAACAGTGAATTTGCAGCATTTTGAACAAGCAGTTTGAACATTTTTCTCCACACAACATAGAAGGTGCAGAAAAACAATATTTTGCACTTACTCTCACTGAATTCATAATAAGCCTTTGGTGTTTTGTAGTCGAAAATTTCCCAGATTACTCATTACAATTCTGTGGTGTTTGCTTGTAACTGGAGTGCTTGTTAACAAATTCACTGTCACGTCTTATTCTCATTGTATTCTCCACATGACTGGGCACTATGTGTAACTGAAATACCAACATGAAAATATTTTGCCAATGCTTAAGTAATCATATCTGTCCTTTAATTGCATGTTGAAGTAAGATCTGATTTTCTGAAAGCAGGGCCAAATTAACCAGAGCTTGAATTTCCACTTTATTGCTTCTCTCCTCTGTCTCTGCTCCTTGGCAAAGGATTTTCTGTACTTTAGAGAGCATTATAGCATCAAACTACATTTAATTGTTTGGTAATACAGTTCATATTTATTACTGCACATGCAATGCAGTTTTTTTTTGTTGTTTTCTCTGTGTTTCTTCACATTGGATTTGAAATGAAAGAAAACAGAGAAAACAAGCTTGGATTCCATGTTTGTAACTGGACTGAGCATTGAAAGGAGTAGGTGTTCAGTGGGCGATAGATTAATTAGTCTGTCACAGCCTGGTGTGCAAAAGGCAGACATTAATTAGGAAATGCTGCTCAAAAGGCTCTAAAATGCCACTGGTGGGTGTTCCAGTGCTAGCAGACACAAGCTTTTAGACATTCTAAGCTGTTCTCCAGGGTGTGGAGTTCAATGCTTTTAGGTATATTCTTTTACATAGTGTCTGGTGTTTCATTCTGCAATCCACTTCTGTCCTGCTTAATCTACCAGACTTCTATGCTTTCAGAGATTCAGACAGTACTATTTTGCTGTAATGCTCTGTGTGAATGTAGGTAGTTTTATTAGTATTTTGAGGGTACATCAGCAAGCCAGTATATTGGGCCAATGTTGGGCATCAGTCTGTTGAAAACAGACATTTCTGATACAGGAGTTTGTGTGCGTGTTAAAGTGCTAGACCAAAGTGGAAGAATAATACCTGTAAATCTATAAAGTGAATAATGTAACAAAGCTGAGGTAGGCCAGGATGCAGGCGCAAATTTTTCTTTTCTCAGCAACTAAGGAGCGAAACCGTAGAAATTATATAGGTAACTAATCAGAGGCACACAAAACAGGTGTGCACAAACACAGGAAGTGATTACAGACAACAACAGAAGACGTGGAAGTGAATCCCAGGGTGCCCTCTGGTGGCCGGGGTCATGGGGGCAGTTTGTCCATGATGAATTTGCAAATAATTAATATTTTGTTTCTTTCTTAAACACATAATGGCAAATAATGTCAAATGTATGAGAAAATACATTGAAAATAGACTAGAAAATGAAGGCACACCACTTGCTAACAGGTGCATTAAATCAAACATATAGCCATGCAATCTCTATAAACAAACATTGGCAGTAGAATGAGTTGTACTGAAGAGCTCAGTGACTTTAAACATAGCACTGTCATAGGATGCCACCTTTGCCATATGTTAGTTTGAGAAATTTCTGCCCTGCTAGATCTGCCTCGGTCATATGTAAGTGCTATGATTGTGAAATAGAATTATCTAGGAGCAACAATAGCTCAGCCACGAAGTTGTAGAAAAAGGAAACTCACAGAGCATGGCTGCCGAGTGCTGAAGCACATAGTGCATAAAAACCACTTATCCTATGTTGCATCACTCACTACAGCGTTCCAGACTGCGTCTGAAAGCAACATCAGCACAAGAACTGTTCGTCAGGAGCGTCATGCAATGAGTTTCCATGGCTGAGCAGCTGCACACAGCTGGAGTGGTGTAAAGCACTCCGCCAGTGGAAACGTGTTTTCTGGAGCCATGAATCACACTTTACTATCTGGCGGTCTGATGGATTTATCTGGGCTTTGTGGATGCCAGGAGAATGCTACCTGACAGAATGCATAGTGGTCTCGGGCTGTTTTTCAGGGTTTGGGTGAGGTCCCTTACTTCAATTGAAGGGTAATGTTAATGCAACAGCATACAAAGACATTTTAGACAAGTGTATGCTTCAAACTTTGTGGCAACGGTATGTAGAAGGCACTTTCCTGTTTTAACATGACTGTGCTCCTGTGCAAAAAGCAAGGTTCATAAAGACATGGTTTGACAAGTCATGTAGGAACTTAAGTGGCCTGCACAAAGCCCTGATCTCAGCCCTAATGAACCCCTTTGGGAGGAATTGGAACTTTGATTGTGAGCCAAACATTCTCATCCATCATCAGTGCCTGACCTCATTAACGCTCTTATTGCTGAGTGGGCACAAACCCCCACAGCTATGCTCTAAAATCTAGTGGAAAGCCTTCTCAGAAAAGTGGAGGCTGCTACAGTTACAGTTTTCCATATGTAACTGCTTGTGGTTTTGGAATGGAATGTTCAACAAGCTCATATCGGTGTGATGGTCAGGTGAATTGAAACATTAGTTAAATTGGAAGCTTATCTGTTTTGTGAGGTGTCTGAGATAGGGAATATATACTGCAGGATGGAGGTGTGCATTCAACTGTTTTTGATCTCACTTCTGCTCCCAAAGCAATTCTGAAGATTAATGGATGGGTTAATGGACAGATGGATGGATGGATGGATGGATGGATGGGTGGATTAATGGAGGGATGGATGGAGGGATGGATGGATGGATAACACTGCGTTCTATGCTCTCCCATGTTAATCAGGGTGACCTTTTTGTACAGAGTTGCTGCTGGTTGTAAAAGGGGCCTAATATGCAAACTTGAGATACAGTATCTGATTGTGTCCATTCTAGTTTAAGACTTTTGTACTAAAAAAGAGTTGTATTGAACATTACTGAAAATGTGGTGCTTTTGTTGTCCTGTGAGCTTCATATATGTCTGCCCACTCCAGCTTGTGTGAAATTATAAAACCTGACCACTTCCACATCTTTTTTGTTGGGTCCCACAGACTCTAATGCAAGAGCCCATTTGATGTAAATTTGCCTTTATGATGCTGACAGCCAGGTCAACAGTGTCTCAGTAGCCTTGTGAAAAACTCTTTCATATAATAACATTTTCAGTGTTTATCCCCCAGAAGTCACGATTCAGTTGTTCACCTAGATTATCAAGTTCAAGCTGAGCTTTATTGTCATTCTGCTACATGTGTGGACATACTGTATAGTTGAACGAAATGTCGTGTCTCGCAGGACCACAGTGCTACATACAAGTTAAACATAAATATAAACATAGAAGTATAAGAAACAATTTAGGTGACTATACATACTTTACAAAACTTTACAAAAACTATACAAAACTTTACATAGATACTGTAAATGGAATTGTGCAAAAGAGGTATTTTGTACATGAAATTGTGCAAAAGAGATATTTTAGGGGAAGCAGCGCATAGTGCAAGATGATTTGTAGTGCAATGCACAAGTAAACATATATTATCAGACTGAGTCTTTGTGTGAGAGAGTGTCTATAAAAAGTGTTCAGTGTACATTCAGGGAAAAGAGTGTGTTACTACAGGTGGTTTGTATAGCCCACTCACCTGTGTGTAGCACACTCAGAATTGCACTTAAACAGATTGTCAGTTTGTTTTTTTGTTTTTTCTTGGGTTTTTCATGGGTTTTTCATGGGTTTCATGGTTTGAGGTGCTTATGGTTATGGATGAGGTTTCAGAGGGGGACAGGGAGGTTGGAGTTGAGGGCTCTCACAGCCTGGGGAAAAAAGCTGTTGAGCAATCTGACGGCGCGAGCTTTGATACTCCGCTACCTTCTACCTGATGGCAGGAGCTGGAAGAGATTGTGGGAGGGATGGGAAGGGTCCTTCACGATACATAGAATAGTGTGGGTTACGATTTGTGCCCATTAACTATTACATCAGTGCTGCAGCTTCACAGTGTTGCTGGCTGAACCGTGTGTAAGAAACACTCCTTTTCCTCTTTAGCTTGACTGCACTGGTCTGGTTCCTACTGGCGAGAGCTCTTCTCTGCTGGTACTGTGAAGGATCTAACATAAACCAGTGAACAGACAGCCTGTTTTTTAATCTTTTTCTTTCTCTCGTTTTCTATCTCCAACTTGCCATGTTTAATCAGTCCTTTATGTTAACATATTGTTCCTAAAGTATTCAAGCTGCTAAGATGGCTTTTTTTGCACATGGGTGTTATAATATGATAGGAGCTCCAGAGAAAGCTAGAGCTTCTAATTAAAACAAACCCACTCAGTAGCACTATAGAAAAAGAACACCCATTCTGTTTCCAGCAGGTCAGAGTTGGATTAGAGCACATGCTGGGGATCAATAAATTAGAACAGAAAACTAATTCATCCAGAAGGATTTTGTAGAAAGTAAAATGCCCTCCTGCTGCTTCCAGGCAGTATCAAAGACTTTATCCACTCTGGCCATCCAAGGCTCTGGCCACACACACACAAAGACACACACACTGCTCACTTGTATTTGTACTAATACTAGCTTCCACAAGTCAGTTTTATTCCAAGCTGCTTTCCTTCACATATCCCAATGAATTAATTTTTCTTTTCTTGCCAGTACTACCATTTTAATGCAGAATGCGTAGAGCAGTGTGACAAAGCTACAATGCAACAAAGAAAATGTGGGAGTTGGGGGTCATGGGGTGGGGTGTTTAAACATACTAGTAAGGCTGTGCTTTTTTGGAGGTATTCTTGATCATTTGGTCACTGATTTTCCACTATTCCAGAAGCAGTGCTGCATTTTTCCACTCCTGAGTGGACTGTGATGTAATGCAAGGAAAATAGACACAGATGAGCTCATTAAACCTAAACACAAAGTCTAAATAAAGAAAAAGCTGAGTTTGCTAACGTGTACTGTATGAAAGTGCTAGAGAATAAATGTATCTCCTCAGTGTTATGTTGTGTGGAATAATGAATGCAGCTTTGTTCTCTCTTTCTTCCACCTAGACAGATAGATAGATAGATAGATAGATACAATTTAATTGCTGAGAAACTGCCATTTGTGTTACATTTAAAAAATGTCTTGTACTTACATGTATACTCCTGTTTATCAGAGCTATATAGTCATGATACATTACCTCTGTAGAGTACTATTAGTGCTGTCTTTTCCTCAAGTAAATACAAAAAATATACTTTAGGAGTGCATGTCAGTTTCTTTCATGAGTTAAGAGTTTTTTTTTTTTTTTGTTTTGTTTTTTTTTTGCAACCAGTTATATTTGTTCCACTCAAGTGAACAACAAAATTGTATCAGACACAGACAATTTACAATAGCTGAATCAGGAACACTTGACCGCTATCCACTATTTGACTTTGCTTTGGTACATATCCTCTTGTTATTTACGTTATTAGGTTTATATCTTACTCTTTTTCCTTTTTACTCTTTTTTTTTCTTACTGTTATTGGTTCAATTAGTGGTTAATGAGCTTGGGTTAGACAGATTGAGTCTGCATGTCAGATGAGTACAGCATGCAATCACTACGAATATTCAGAGTTATTTAAGATGAAATCTCACCTGTGTTCCTCGCTTTAGAATGCTGTTAATCTGCTGAATGTTGATGGTTTCAGGGGATTCAGTAATCATCAGGGATAAGGTGCTTACAGTGAACAACAAAGCTGATAGTTTAGCAGGACTAGTTTGAATTTGGACTGAATTGAGAACACGCAGTTTGAGCGCACAGAGTGGTGGTGGTGGTGGTGGTATACCACTCATGTGGTCCATTGCCCCAATGCACAGAGTGGTGCATGAAACTGGCCTGCGCTGGTCAGGTGACATTTTTCCAATCTTAAACTATCCAGTTTCTGTGAGCCTGTGCCCACTGTAGCCTTGGATTCCTGTTCTTAGCTAACAGGAGTGGAACCCGATGTGGTCTTCTGCTGTTGTAGCCCATCTGCCTCAAGGTTCAATGTGTTATGAGTTCTGAGATGCTTTTGAGTTACCATTGTAAGTTCTTTGGTGATTTGAGTTATCATAGCCTTCCTGTCAGATCGAACAATTCTGGCCGTGCTCCTCTGACCTCAACAAGATATTTCTGCCCAAACCACACAAAGGATTTTTTTTGTTTTTTGCACCATTCTGTATAAACTCTAGAGACTGTTGTGTGTGAAAATTCCAGATCAGCGGTTTCTGAAATACTCAGCCCAGCCCATCTGGCACCAATATGCGTGCTGTGGTCACATCACATTTTTTTGGCTGAGTTAGCATTCACAGCACCTTGCAGTGGCTAGTCAACAACAACATTTAAGAAAGTCTGATGCTAAGCTGGAGGATCGATACTGACTCAGGTGAAGTCCACCTCGCTTAGAAAAGTAGGCTATCCTCAGAAGGTTTCCCAGTTTTCACGTCTTTGGTGGCACACAATTTTTTTTAGCCAGGTATTGAGGACAGACAAGGGGTTGATGGCCTCTATGCTATTGTTAAAAACGGAAAGTAGATTATTATCTTGCACTTAGGTTTGTCAATCAGAGATGAAAAAGTACTTCAGTACTGTTTATTTTAATGACATTTGTGCCAACATGAATGACAATACTATTAAAACAGTGACTTGTAATGATCCTTTAGTCCTTTAGAGACTTTAGTTTTAGGAAAGTGTTGAATATCAAAATTATGTTCGATCCAGCTTCCAAAAAGTAGAGTCGCCGATGGTGTCATGGGTGTTCAGTGGCTGTGGTGAGGGTGATGATGAGACAGGAAAGCTTAGAACCTCAAACTTGTTCGTTAGCGTGAGCTTTGGAAGTGGTAGTGGAGAAGAACCAGTCTGGGTATGGTATTTATTTATGATACAGTCGTATTCCCAAGCAGTATTCTGCGTCATGGCCTCGTGGTAACACTGTTTTGCGGCCTCAGTACTTAGACCCCAGCTGGAGCCCAGAGGACAGGCTGCGCAAGCCGAGTGGGACCTGCAGAGCGACTTCAAGGTCAGTCCTCCTCGAGTTGAGCTGTGCCTGCTGCTCCAGACACTCCACAATCTTTTTCTCCACTCTTCAAAGCTTGATTGAGGTCAGCTCAGTGTCAGTGTTTCCCTCACTGCTGTGTTTCATGTTGCTTGTTTGTAATGCGCTGCATACTTTTTACTGATTTATTAATGACTCAGAGTAAAGCCCACAGCACAAACGCTCAGGCTGACAGTGTTGGGGTGTCCTCTGACTTTCCCACAAGTCTGTGTCGGATGACTTACGAGAGATGGCAGGGTCATGGAGCGGTCAGGTCCTTGAACAAAACAAGACTCATGTTTGTAAGAAAACTATTGCACTAGTAAACTGAGAAATGGCGCACGGTCTATACTACTACTATACTTTCTCAAGGCTTCATTGGACAGCTGTTCAAAGTGAGAAGACTGTCCAAGTGAGTTATGAGACAGTTATGAGACTGTCCAAAGTGTGTTATGAGATAGTAGTAGACACTGTGGAAATTTCAGATAAACAGATACAGGACAAGAGGGTGAATTGTAATGGTTTTGGCTCAGAGACACTGACAGCACACTAGATGGAGAACCAAATTGTGCACTCATTCATCCTGTACCCTCATCCTGTAAACCTACACCTCCTGGCTCTAATGGCTCTAGCTTTCTAAAAGTTTTTTTTTTTTTTTACTTACTATGCTTTTGGCACAGCTGACTGTGTCCTGCACTAATCGCTAATCTGCATGAGCAGCTATGTTCTGCCTGTTAAGCATTTTCTTTGTGATGTTCTATGAAATTGTATTGAAAAATTACTGAAGGAATGTAATTATTTTTTTATTTGAGTCTTTTTAGTATGAGAGTGTCCTCTCCATCTCTGCAGATACACTGCCATTTGAGAGTGAATAAACAACAACAAAAATGTTACCATCAGTTTCTTTCATACATGCACCCTCTTTCATTGGCTTTTCATTTTATGATAAGAATGGAGGCCAGACCAGGATTGAAAATCATTGGTCAGTTAGCAGATCTATTAGCCTCCACACATGTGCCATGCTATCACCCTGAATTAGCCAGAGGAAGAGCTATGGGCACTGAGAACATGAGATGGACAGAGAACTGAGAAATGACACACGGTCTAGACTACAAAAATGTTTTCTCAAGGCCTCTTTGGACAACTGTGCAAAGTGAGTACGCTGTCCAAAGTCAGTTATGAGACAGTTATGAGACTGTCCAAAGTGAGTTATGAGACAGTAGTAGACAGCTTGGAAATTTCAGATGAACAGATACAGGACAAGAGGGTGAACTGTAATGGTTTTGGCTCGGAGACACTGACAGCACACTAGATGGAGAACCAAACTGTGCATTCACTCATCCTGTACACTCATCCTGTAAACTCACTCCTCTTGCACACATACCTGAGATGTTTTTTTTCTTGTGTCAAAATTTTGTGTTGTTTTATTTTGGAGAGTTTTGACACTGGATCTATGCTTTTATGCACCTTCCTACTGATTTCAGTGTTACCTGTGCATCTGTGTGAAGTGACCTGTAATGGATCTTTTATTCTCTCTCTCTCTCTCTCTCTCTCTCTCTCTCCTTCTCTCTCCTCTCCTCTCCCTCTGGCATGCTGTTCAGAGAGCCTGTGCCGTGTTGACCAGCCCAGGTGCGTCCACCAGAGAAGCATTGATGGACTAGATAGCCTTGAGGTAAAAATATCTCCAGTAGTATCAGAAATGCATCAGAAATGTTTCTACAGATTATTTCTGTATTTATTTTGCTGTTGTGACTGCATGCTGTATGGCAGCATATGCTGTACACTGCAAGCCAAATATTTGGAAGCAACAGTTATTCTGTGAAAATAAACATGAAAATGAATATGGACAGACATAATGGACAGAAATATAACCAAAATTTCTACAGCAATGATGTACATCAGTTTATTCTTATTATGCGATTTTTTTGCTTTTAAAATTAAAAATTATAGATCATAAACATATAAACACTATATATATTATATTGTGCTGGCAAATTGATGTACCTGCAATGTAATTTTGAAACTTTAAATCACTTGCTTGCTTCTATACTTTTGGCCTGTAGTATATGTTGAATGTTAATCTGCACATGAGCCAAAAAGCCTTTTGCTATTCTGTATACATTTTTACTTCATGATATCTGCATTATGAGAATACTGTTCATTGATATTGATACTAATTAAATTCACTTGTACTGAATGTTATTATAAATTGTATGTTAACTCAGTTAAGACCACCAGACCTCTTGTCCTTCCACCACTTGCACTTTCCACCACTATTTTTCTTTAGTTTAGGTTTGCTTTAAGAGATGTGAACACACATCTCTTAAAGCATCTCTTATACAGTACTCAATTATGAACCAAACTACTAAACCCTCATCTACCAAAATTCTGAGGTCTCTGCCCTTGTCCAAGTGAACTGTGGTTCAATTTGTTGTTGTGGAAGCACACTTTTATGATAGTCCACACTCAAATGGCATGAAAGGGACTTTCCAGCTGCATCACTAGTGTAAAATATAAGCACAGGGATGCACACCAACAGTGCTCCAGTCTCTGTGAAATTCAGCATATAACTCCGTATTAACACTAAAAAATAAAGACCACTTCTCCCTGCACAAAAAAAATTTATTTACAGAACACATTTACATCAATGTACACAGATCTGTTTTCCTTTAAAGGTTGAAATATCTCCACAACTACACTTTTTTACAGTTCTTAAAAAAGACAGCCGCCTTGTCGCTTTTATTTGTTGATCTAAACCCACTCTCTTGTCTCCTTTGCTGCCAGACGAGATGTAAGATCCAGGTGCTTGTATTGGTGGTACACGGGGGGAACATTCTGGACCTGGCCAGTGGTGACCTGGGGGCAAAGGCTGCAGACGTGGCCACTCTGTCCTCAGTGCTGGAGAAAGTGGCACAGGTGCACTTTAAGGCTGCTGCACACCAGTTACTATTAAAGCTGGTGCCCTGTCCTGCTGTATGTGCAGAGGCCTTTTCGCTGGTTTCCAAGTGAGTCACTGAGATTGATGTAGAGTCATGAAAAAGGATTTCATATTAAAGAATTTAAATAGTTCAACATTTGCTGGAATTCATGGATTTTAACTTAATTATATTATTTGGCTGGTTTAAGTGAATCTTTCTGTATGCATTTTTAACATCACCCAATGGAAGAAACGATTCTATACAAATCTGTGTAGTGCAACTTTATATGAAGTCCACTGGTGGATAAAGGAAAATTTCTCATTCTCTCAGACATTCATATTATGCTTATTGGCAGAAATGTGCAGATGTGTAAATAAAACTGATTGGGAAAAGTTTACAATTGCTCATTTGGCTGATTGATTCATGCCATACAGATGATTGGAAATAATTGATTAGAAACACCTCATTGAACACGCCACTGATAAGTACTCTATTCCCAATAATAATTACATAGAGAATGGTTGATACTATTGATATTAACATAAATATTAAGCTATACATGAAAAGCAATGAGTGTATCATTTATGAGGTTTGTGAAATTACATTAAATTACACAAGTTACTTTATAAGTGTGGGAGATAATCTAGTATTGTTTTGGAAGTTTAATGAGTAAAGGACAGGACAGGAAAGAGGGATTGATCCAGGACAAAGTCAGGATAGTATTAAATGCATTGGAGAAAAAACACAGTCCTTATTATGGCTCAGACTTCATCCAGATGTAAAAAGGCCCTGTGTAGATCAGAGTATTGTCCACATATAGGTATGCATGGTAGGTAAACTGGCAAGTTGGCAGAATAGAACTAATTTCTTTGCAGCCTGTTTGTACCAGTGATGGTCTTCATTTCACTCCACACCTCCTTCACATTGTTCTACTGTTCTTGTCCATATAATTATCCTTCCCCCTGCAGATTTTTTTCTTTATTACCAACCTCACACATCTGATCCTTTTTTCCTGACCTCAAGGCCCCAATTTTCATGTTTAGCAGGTCCTTCTTTTACTGTAGGTCTTTTATGTGACACACTGTCTTTGTGGAAACGGTGTCCTCCCCTTGTAATGCACATAGCATTTCCCAGTCTATTTCCAGTACGCTATTCTGCAGACCTTCCTCAGCCTCCACCAAGTACTAGTAGTAACAGATTTCTCCAGAAATAATTAGAATGTATGTTGTGAGTTTGCTAACCAAAAAATGGATTTGCTTTGCGATGACTGTTGTCAGCAGACAGTAGGGCATATATAACCCAAACAACTGAGTAAAAAACCGTGTGCAGGGACACAAGCCATTAGTCAGTCATTAAACAGAGATAATATAACTGCTAATGAATTCTTTTTAATCTCTGCATACTATAGAACCTTGAAGACATATCCAGTATTCACAGAAGGTTATGAACACAATTTTCATTAGGTAGAGATTAAAGAGAATTCTTCAGTCATTCTTCATAAAGTAGTTCTATGAGCCATTTGATGTGCTCATTGTAATGCCATTCATTATCTCCGTTGGATGTTACTGACTCATATAGTCTATGACAAGTAAACAGTGGAAGTAATACCTCAAAGCAAAGCAAACTAATGATAATACTAAGGGAGAAATTGCCTTACTAATGAACAAAATCTCTCAAATCCCCAGAAACTGATTTGTTTCCTCTAAAACCAGGGGAGCAGACAAGCCTTTTTTTTTTAAATATATGATCACACTTGTTTTTTTTCTCCTTCTGGCTTATGACTGTCATTATTTACCCTTGCAAACAGACTTAAGAAGAAGACTGAATAGATGCCAAGGAATTGGCTTCAGTAACTCAATGTCTATTTGCCTGCACCGTTAATGCATGCAGCATAAAATCCCGAAAATAAGGTTCTCTAGACCTTCTAATTGTTAGATAATAAGTCAACACACATGGAAATAGATAAACAGACATACAAATGAACACTTTCTTCCCATGTCAGCTGCTATGTCATTGTCATTGTGCTGTGGATGAATGAAGGCATGCATAAGTGGGGGTGCTTTATTGAGTCAATGGAATAGAAAATCCAAGCTTTCTACTAGCAGCCTAATTTAATGTCCCACGTAACTATCTTTCTGCTGGAGACTAATAACGGAGGGTGAAAAGCCACAGAAGTCTTCAGAGCACAATGTACAGTGTGCATGTCTGCTCTGTTGTTATGCAGGCATAGGAAGAATATACAAATTCATACATAATTGGGTAGAACAATTAAACACTTATAGTTAAAATGATTGTTATTGCCAGTTTTTAATTCATGTCTCTGCCTAAGATAATAACGGTCTTTCTAAGCATCTTTGTATTCTGTAGTGCAGTTTTTGAGAACTTTATTCCTTTCCCCCCCATTAATTGTGCTGTCATGTTTCCATTTGTTATAGTTTGAGACGTTAATGGTTGGAATGAGAATCCTGTCGAGAACTTTAAGTATATTATAAGGAAACATTATGTGTTTTGAAAAAGAAAGTGATGAAACATTTATTATTGCTTGTTCTTTGCTCTGTGATGGATTGACAGCCTTGAGTCCATTGTTCCCAGGATAGGCTCCCATCTATAGTAACCCTGATCAGGATAAAGTGCTTACTGAACATATGAAAAATGTAAGAACTTAAGCATATGAATAGGCACAATTAATGACTTTAAATGTGCCACAATAGACATGGCAATTTTAGCAGTATTATGGGGATTTTAATGCACAACCATTTGAAGGTTGTCTTTACAAAAATAGTGCAAAGAACAGGAAACTACCAGTGGTTTGTGATGTACATACATTAGCGTGTATGTTAGATATGTTCATTTGTTCATTCATGTACACTCAAGTGCTTTATTCTGATCAGGGTCACCTTGGACATTGGTGTTAAGTGTTGCTATGACAAATTGGAGTGTCATCCCAGAATGCATTACCTTTAATGGATTACAGCAACTGATGATCGGGTTAGGTAATGTCAGTTAAGAACAAGAAGGCATGTTTCCAGGGGCTACAGTGGTCTGAATCCAGGTTCCTGGATTCCTGGCAGTGTGATAATGTGCAGAATGCTTTCGTAATACACATTAGTACAGTTGATATCCATTGGAGAAAGTTTGAAATGCATGATGCATGCATGGTGAACATTGTTGCTAACCAAATTCATACCTTCATTGGTAGTTTATTTACATTCAGATGAACCACCAGCATGATAATCTACCATGTCACCCAGCATATATGTATCACTCAATGGTTGCAGGGACACGACTTTCATAGTTACTGACTGAGCATCTTTGGGATGAGGTGAAAAATGGCTGGTGGCTCTTTGTGGCCAAACCGTACTGGTGTAAAATTGAAAGTTCTGCAAAACACAGTCATTTCAACATGGTAGAACATTGCTGCTAAAAGCATCAAGCATCTTTTAGAATACATGCTAACACAAATAAATGCTGTTCTGAAAGGTACAGGAGACACAGTCTGCTACTATATAGGTGTAATAAATGGGCAACTGGATGTATGTACCATCTTCTTTAACAATTACTGCCAATATTACATGTAAAAAGGTACACACTTAATGTAGATGAACCTGTAACATCAAATGTAAATGAGGTCATGTGCCTGATGCATCTTAAGTTTAAGAAAGAACTTTTGTCTGAGATGTCCCCCAGTTGCATAAATGGAAATGTGTTGCTGGAGAGGTGCACCTTCCTTTGTAACTATGATAATTAAATAATTCAGTGTCTAACTTATCCAGTTTCCTGGTGTGAAAGTAGTGGTAGTGTCACCCTTGACTCAAAACCCACTTTTCAGGCAGACACTCTTATTTCTTACAATCTCACAATGAGCTTTCTTTTTTTAGATAGAGCTGGTTGACTCTTATGGAAGAATCACAACAGGAAAAGAAAAAGCTGTTAATTAATGCAAATAAGCATCCACATGGGTTTTCCCTAACTAATGCTCAGCAGAAGACTGAACCTCGTGGAGAAGTAATGGATAATCTGACATACAACAGTCTCAGTTCTTAGAGAGGAAGCAGAATGTTCTTGATAGCACACACTTATCCTTCCGATGTAGGCACAACATGAGCAGCACATATCATATGCAGCTTGTCAAGAGCTATCCGGCTTAATGATGCCTCTGAAAGGTTATGTCAATTAAGTGATGATAAAAAAAACACGATGTGCTGACGTTTCCGATTAGCAAAACAAGGTTGTTGCGAAGTTGTTGAGACATAAATGTGTACGCTATGGTTAGTGGAATAAGGTTTAATGTCACTGTTGTTTGTTGTCCATTAATGAGATCCTCATGATAATAGGTAGACCTAATAAGCCTCCAACAGGTTTTGGCCCATCTAAAAGCGGGATATTGATTGTCTTGCTCAACCCCAGCTAAAGCTTGGCTATTTTGAGAGCTGACAAATATGACCTGTAGAGCATCCATGCAGGGAGCTCAGCATGCTGCATTTCTAAAGCTTTGAAGGTTTTGTCTTTCAAGGCACAGAGGCTACAAAATGCATCTCTCCAGGACTGACCATTATATGACCATGGTGTTAATGAGGGCAAATATTGTAGAAGGAGTCACTGTAGGAGTATAAAAAAGAAAATCAATTTAAGCTCAATACCTTGGTTGCCTCATTAGTCTACATTTTCTCATTAGTCTATATTTCTCTTTTATGGTTTTTCACTTCTTTCCAGTTCAGCAGCCTTTGCAGGTGGCAGACGTGCAGTCATAGGATAATGATGTCCTTTAGGGAAAAAGTCACTGCTGTAAATAATTTGCGCATCTGTGTGGAAAACAGCTTATTGTGCTGGTGTCATTATGATACCATACTCCAGCATGTACATATTCAATATTTCATTAGCAGATTAGTTGTGTATATTTCTTCCAGCAAAGTAAAACAGTGCCAAGTTGCTACCGTACCTCTACCACCAACTATTTGCATAATTACTTAATTGTACAGCTCAAATAAATAATGGTAACACAGCACAAATATAGAACGTACCCTACCTATTGCGTCCGAGTGACTAAATGGTGATCTATTAACCTGAGGTCTCATTTATCAAAGCATCCGTAGAACAAGTTCTACATTTGTGCATAAGAACCACCAGTACACACAAGATAATTGGTATTTATCATACTTGCGTATACACAGTTGTACATAATGTAGGTTGATAAATTCCACACATTCTGAATTGTTGTGCTTGTGCACGGCCACATTCATTTGCTATATATGGTAAACAATTTCCCTTTAAAAAGCCCAGTAGCCTGCTCAAGGGGTTGTTACAAACATGGAGCATGTCAAAAGATCTAAGAAGATGATCTTCACTGACAGTGAAGTTGTTACGGGTCTTGGCACTAGGATGTATAATAGCGTCGTGCTGGGCCCGCTTGTCCGAGAGGACAATATGTGGTATGGAGTGGAACCAAGTGCGGAGACGGACTGGTCACTGGTCATAGTGCTTATGTGATACTGTGTAGTGCTGATGTGATAGACGGCCTGCCAAAAGGCTCAGCCTGAAAAATGAGCGCCTCGAGCGGGGCACGAACCAGGTAGGCGCGAACCAGATAGTGTGAAGGGTACAGGCTTGGAAAACTCAGAGCCTACGGCTTAATGCAAAAGCACCACAGTGTGGCGGGAAAATAACACAAAATGGCCTTGTCATTTGGCTGAACTTGAAATAACCAAATCTTTCCTTAATATTAAATATATCCAGCCCTGAACCTCAATATTCGCTTTTCTGAACATAAACCTCAATATTTACTTTTCTGAACATAAACCTCAATATTTACTTTTCTGAACATAAATCTCTATATCAGCTAAACAGAGCAGCATGCCACCATTCTGCTGGCTGGCACAGAACTATGTCCGCACATGGAGTGAGGCAGTCGGAGGGTTTATGAAGAGGTGCGGCCATGTGCTGCACGTTTACGCTGATTACCGGCATGAGAGTGCCGCGTTATAAAAAAGCCCTTGCAGGTGGTTGTGGATTTGCCTGAGAAGGCACCCGTGGTGCTACAGATGTAGAGATACTGCTGCACAAAGTAGAGCAAAACAGAAATGGTATATTTGGCACTTTTACAAGTAGTTTGTCTAATAAATAAATATGATTTTTAAAAAAGATTTTATGCGTATGTATGCGCATTCTATTGCCCCAGTTACATTTACAAACTCCGCGATGGTGTGTAAATTCATCTTTTTCTGCTGCCGGGTTTGGAAATATAATGTATTGCATTGTGAGCGACATGAATGCACATGTGTCATTATTCGACTCATAGTTGGTTGGGAAATGCCACCTGTCTCTATTTGTAAAGTACCCGTGGCTAAAAGCACTAGAATAGAGATCAATTAAAATTGCACTGAAAAAACAAAATCGACTGATGAGCCACTGATTACTCTCAACTTAGATTCCAGTGGTCTCTAAAAACCATGTTCCTCCCTCCACAAAGATGCAAGAGCCAAATCTTCAAACAAGGCATCATCCCAGTCGATCGTTAGATGTGCCTTTTACATGATTATACTTCATATTCCATCTGTGTCACCTATCTTCACCTTGGTGTGAGCTCCAAAATCGTGTAATTATTCTCTCAATTATGAAGATATGACAGTAAGTGGGATAGAAGCACCTCTTACTCAGTTTAACCACTAGTACACTTTTCTACCTCTAGGGGTTCCTGCATATGCATGATCAGGAGTGTGCGGAAATTTACACACATTCTCATGCACATGCAAAGCTTAATAAATCACATTCTATGCATAGAAACGTGTGTATGAATTGTTTACGCACAAAACTATGCATATGCAAAGATAATAAATGAGACCCCTTGTTCTTGTACAGATAGTAAATCAGTCAGACTTTGTTATGGCAACGGACACAACCAACCTAAATCAGAAACAAGTGTCCACAAGACACAAATGCTGCTGAAAGATATAAAACTCCTGGAGGAAGCCTATGGTGACTGTCACGACAAACTTGACAAAAGATTTGAATATGCATAAGCAAGGCTTCTGGGGTGTCCAGAATTGTACATTTATACTAGAGCATTGAGGCTGTTATATTATTAACAACACAGGTCTTTCCTCTGTAAGCTGTGGGAGGATCCACTTCCATCTCTGTAGCTGTCTTATAACATGGTCTGCATAGACTTCTTAGCTCTTCTTCATGTATTCATCAATCCAAAGCAGACTCTGATAATTCTAAAACCATCCTTGGTCCAATTACATTGTTATGGAAGCTGATAAGGTCCTGTTTTTGCCAGTCCCCAGAAAGTAAAGATTTGCTTCATTAATGTGGGCAGATTGAGCTTTTTGATAGTTTGGATAGATTTATTATGTCATGCTGCTAGTTTACCTAGAGCCACCTAAACCTGTGAAACCGTTTCCCTAGTGAGGCTATAAGGCTCAAGATGATCGCATACAAGTTATCAAAAATAGTTCATTTAGATGCAAGAAATCCCTTGCTACACTTGCCCATATATTTTGGTTTTGTCCCAAACTGTTTCTTTTCTGGTCACTGATTTTTGAGTTCTATTCTAAGATATTTAATAAAAATGTAAGTCCAAACCCTCTAACAGCCATCTTTGATATTGTCAGTGAAAAGACCACTGTTTCAAAAAGTGATAACTGCATAGCTTTTACTTCTCAGCTGGCAAGGCGATTGATTCTGCTCAGTTGGAAACAGGCTTTCCCCATTTCTTTTAAACAGTGGGATGGAGATGTGCTACAATTATTAGGTTAGGAAAAAAAAGACTGAATTTGCGGGGTTCTGGCTCCGAGTTTGCTGTTATGTGACCTTTCATAAGTTGTTTTCAAAATCAGTTATATGCTGATACCTGATTTTGTTCATGATTTTCCTATATAAATTTTTTATGAAAATATTTTATGTTTGTTTCTTCTTTTTTTCTCTTTGTTTGTACATGTGTAGTATTGTCTTTTGTGTTAGCATGTGATTATGTTGTTGATGGTTGCATAAATAATAAAAATAAAAAAAATTGTTCATTTAGGGTTGCAATAAGTCTGGTCATCATGTATTATGGTTGATATGTAGATTAACCCTTTAGATAATATTTTAAAATCAACACAGATACAGGATGCCAAAACAAAGAAGCCAAGGTCTCTTGAGTCTTTTGATCAATACTCACAGACAAGACGTCATACAGGTCAGAGCCAATTAAGTTCCAGAAACATTTGCAGAATTCTGCTGAAGGCCATCCAGCACAGGTGACTTGCAATTGTTCTGTTTTCGCACAGCTCTTGTTATCTCACTGAAAGTCAGTGGGCTTTATAAATCCCATCTGTCCTCCTCTGAGAGGAGCTCAGCAGCTACAAAGTTATCACAAGCCTCTGACTGATAGTTTCTCATAAAATGAAATTGCAAATGAATGCATTTCTTGTGGGTCCATTGTTTCTTTGTCATCTTGGTGTCTTAGCTGATAGAGGTGCTTCATCTCTCATGTCATATTTTCTAGTCCTAAAAAGAGCAGTAGGGGAATCCATATTGTTCAGCTGAGAATACTTGACTCAAATGAGAGCACCCTTGTCTCATTCTTCTAAAAAAAATCTTTTAAAAAAAAGCTTATTTCAGTGGTGTCAGTGAAATTTGAGCCATCTCTGTTGTGGTTGCTTTCCTCAAGGATTTTCGTTTGAGGGCCAACATGTTTTACTGGTGCTATGTGTAATGTACGGTTTGCAGAATATCTTTATCTGTACTTTGCCCATGTCCCGCCACTGACTTAATGTCTGGAAAACTGATCATTCCTCTCACCAAGATTTTAAATGAGTGACTGAAAAATAGCACTGCTAAAAAAATCTGCCTTTACTGGCTGCATAAAAGATCACTCCAGACACAGTTTTACCCCACATTTTTCTCCCCAATTTGGTCACCTTCCAATTCCCACCCACCAGCCAGCTCTCTCCTGTCATACAACAGCTAAAAACTGGAGTAGGTGAAGGCTAACACATGCTTCCTCTGAGACATGTGAAGCCAACCAAATGCATCTCGACTGCTACTCATGCTGTGTCACAGGACAGTATATGCCCTTTTCCACATACGTGATGCCTGTAGACACCCACGATTGGCTAGTGTTGCTGTGTTTGGCAGAGGAAAGAGAGTATCTCTCCCAACCTGAGAGCTCGGACAATTTTGCTCCCTTGGCTCCTGGCCATGGATGGCTGTGACATCCTCGGGATTCAATCTTGTGATCCATTTGCTTAGTGAGATGATACCAAGGAGTAATATGAGAGTTTGCTGTCTGATGACTTTTGGAAATGTTTAAGGAGTAGAACTTTGAGGGCTGTATTGTGAAAGGTAAAAATGAAAGCTAATGAACACTGTGAGTGAAGGCTGATCTTCAGCTATTTAATTTATATCAGAAAGGTGACCCTGCTTACACATGATTCTAGCTGCACGCCTCCTTCAAAGCTAGGGCTGATGAATAGACTTAGACTGTTTCTTCTATCCTTCCTTCTGCTGAGCCGTACAACTGCATAGAGATCTCGGCTGCAGCTGGCATTTAGGAAAGAGCAAGATGTGTGTATCACATTTTAATATTAATTAATCACTGAGCCAAGAAGCCTAATTCTCCTGGGATATAAAACCTACAACGTCAATACTGTATAATGCAATACTAAAATGTAGAATTTGGAAGTAACAATCAGGACTTAAGTTACAGAATGGGACTTGAGTCATACTTGAGTTGCACGTTACCCTGACTTGACTCAAACAAGGGAGGCTTGCGAAATTTCAGCTTCAATAAAAACTACCAAAAACTAATAAGTTAGGATTGACAGTCTTAAAGTGTGATGCTTTTTCTGGCGATTTTGTGATTGTCGTTCTCAGTCATTTATTGCACTGCTAGTGGCATTGCAGTGATCAGAGCAGAGCTGTTCTCATGATGTGGTTAAAGTTTAAATCTTTCTAGAACTCTAGATTTTTTTTGACACAAAGCATTAAAACTGAGCAGTAATTTTATGTAATAATAATTATATGTAGTGACAATGCATAGTCTTCTAAATATTGGAATGTCATATTAAGTGTTAAAGGTCCCTGGAGGACCAGTGGTTAGGCCTTGGCGCTATCACCGCTGCAGCCCGGGTTTGATTCCCAGCCAGGGAACCATCCCTAGCCACTGGGGTTGCACATGACAGTGCACCCCCCAGTGCTGGTCCCAAACCCAGATAAAATTGGGGATGGTTGCATCAGGAAGGCATCTGGCATAAAAACTGTGCCACATCAAATATGCGGACCAATGATCTGCTGTGGCGATCTCTAACAGGAGCAGCTGAAAGAAAAACAGCAACATATCAAGTGTTAAAGACTTAACCACTAACAAGAAGCATCACAGAGAACATGTACTTCATATCTCATACCTGCACTCCCTAGGAGGAACATCAGGCTACATTATAGGAGGAACATCAGGCTACATTATACCATGATCTTGAATGAATGTTCTTTAATAAGAAAGAAAATAGAGAGAGAGAATGAGCTTCCTGCTACATGTGTTTGTCATGACTTTAAAGGGCTTGGAGGAGACCCAATCCCTGCCTCTGACACTGTCTCTAACGTCATCTCTCTATCTCTCTGAACAAGGAAAGCTTTCAATTTTTTTACCCACCAGATTGAATTTGGATAAGAAGGCAAAAATAATGTTATCTGTGTTAGTCCAAGGCTGGCATCTCATGATCAGGGTTGCATTCGCAAGATTTGTAACAGTTTGCTTTGCTTTGTCTGCATGACCTGTCTCTCTGTTTCTGTCACAGCCTGAACCCTTACAGTTATGATGAGAGCTGTGTGTCGAGCAGTGTGGATCACCTTCCACTGGCAGCACTTCCCCTCCTCGCTATTGCAGCACCACACTATCAGGATGCTGTGGCAATAGTTATTGCCCAAGCCAATCAGGTCTACCACAGCTTCCTGCAGTCCCCAGAAGGACAAGGCTTCACTGGCCAGGTTGGTCTACTGTGGATCAGAAAGCAGGCTTAGCTTTTTTCCCAACCTTTTTTTTTTTACTATTTTATTTTACTAGCTTTTATTATATGTCTCATAATAGCCTAGTTAGGGCTTTGTTACTGAGAAGCTGTTCTAAGCTGGTATTAGTACGGCATTAAAAGGCAACCGTCATCACAGTAGTAATGGGGAGTGGGGGTGTGTGAGTCATCCACCGATGAGTCATTCCACAGTGGGAGAGGACTCTCTCTCTGCCCATTTGTCCTGGCTCCTTAGCTCCCATGATTAGCTTGCAGCAACACATGATCGTTAAATTACAATGCACAAGTGATTTCTAGAGGAAGTGCACTTTGCTAATGTTTATATTCAGTGTGCTTCACCTGAGTGGACCAAAACATTGGGATGCTGCATGACTAACAACTTAACCTCCTGATCAAGAAAGAAAAATATATGTATCTGAGATTAGGCTCTGAATTTGCCAATGTGTTTATCACAGACTCCCAAATCCAACTGAAATCCAAGCACAGTTAATGCATGACAAATAAGTAATTAAGAAGCCAGAACAGTTGTTTTGTTGCTCTAATTAAGATTATTGACAGTCCTATTGAACTGTGGCCACCACTAAGATCTCCTACTGTGGAGCTTTGTTTTATAGCACACTGCTTTTGCTGTAGGTTCTGACTTGTGTGTTTGTGTGTGTGCATGTGTGCATGTGCTGTTGACCAGGTGTGTCTGTTGGGTGACTGTGTGGGTGGCGTGCTGTGTTTTGATGCACTCTGTTTCAGCAACAGCCCACAACATGACAATCCTAGTCACAGAGGGAGACACAACAGTATGGAGAGCCTAAGGGTATGTATTTCATTCTAAAACTACTGTGTAGCTTGAGGCTGGGTCCTGGCTGTAAGTTTTACTTACTCCCCTCTTGTCTGTCCATTGCCTCAGGCGATTGGTTATTGTTTTCCGGTTTCAGTATAAGTTCCCTGTTAATCCAGTTTTGATTTTGGTCCTCAGAAGCACCATCTGCTAATACAACTCTTTTAGTGGTTGTATTACACTGCTCTTGAAATACATTCCACTATTTAAAAGGAATTGGATTTTTTTGTACTTAGGTAAAAGTGTTACTTGTAATGGTGATTATTTTGTCCCTGAATGTATTATATGCTCCCATCCAACACAGAATAACCCAGGGCTTCTAGAAGAGGCCAACTTGGGTCTGCGCTCCAGTAAGCGCCTCAGCAAAAGCAACACTGACATCTCAGCCCCTGATGGGAGTCGTGTGAGGAGGAAACGGCTCACTCGCAAACAGAGTGATTCGTGTGCTATTGACTCCTCCAAGAGCCAGCAACATCCAGTTCTCAGCAAGTAAGTGTCAAACACAAGGTTTCATCAGAATTATGGCACATTCTTGTCACAGCTAAGGTAATACAAGATAAGAATACTTGCTTTTATGTTACATTTTCTCAAAATTTCATACAAGCATTTAAATCAACTGCGTGTATCAATTTAGCCTGATAAGTCTGAGCGTATGCGTGTAGCTGGAACTTGGCCATGGTCTCAGTGAATGTGTCAGTCTTCTTCACCCTGACATTATGTGGCCCATCTGCCTTCCACAGCCTTATACCGTCTGTGCCAGTATAAACATGCAGTATGTGTATTTACTGCTGTTTTGAAATTTCCTGCAGTTGCCTGAATTTCTCTGTGACGTAGACTAATGCTGTTCTTGGGGATTCCTCGCAGTAGCTAGGCACATGGCAGTAGGTGCCAGAAGTGTGACACCAACCCCTCCTATGTGTCTGACTCTCGGGAGGCCAAGACAATTTGGATGCTCATTGTAGAATTCACAAATGAGAGCTGAATCCAGGCTTTGCTTCCAGTTTCCCTGATGCTGCTGAGAGCAAAGACTCATCTCTTGGCCTCTTGTACCTTGCCATCACTGCCTCTGGAAAGGGCTGTCTGGAGTTGTTAGCTGGGAAAGCATAAAGACCAATGCCCAAACTGTGCTTTGCAAGACTGGATAGTTACAGAAGTAATGATGAGTTGATTATCTGCCCAAATAAGAATCCACCTCTGCATAGTGGGATAGTACAACAAAGCACAGAAACATCTGCAGACTCTGCTGATTCTCTCAAACTGCCCTTTGGACTCAGAATGGAATTTTGAGCATAGACTGGATATGAATCCCTGCGATTAGAGACCATGGCTTGGAGATTACCGACCTGGTGTTGGTCATAGCACATACTGGGAAAATTATAAAATCAGCCACATTCAGCCTACTTCAGGATGTCTGACCAGGATTTGAGTTGATATAAGGTTGTTCTCTGGCTGACTCTCTGGCTCTGATATATCAGTTTTCCAAGACAGGGCATCTGCCTTTGCATTTTTGGAGCCTGTTTGGTAGGAAAATCAAAATTAAGAAAGTAAAAAACATCTATCTTTCTTTATTAAAATGTCAAACCAGTGATTTCACTCTTCCAAGGCTAATATTTCCTGTTCCTGTGTAAAATAAGCATAAGATTGGATTAGCCACCCATTTTTGAAAACATCTCCAAAACTGTATACTGAGCTTCACCATGAATGATTATGATGGGTTTGGATATTGAAAGACTTAACATCTCATTACAGTCATTTTTGTGATATTCAATTTTTTATATAAATTCCATAAACGGACCTGTTGATACATGGCACCTCCATCTCACATCCCAGTGTTGGGAAAGCAGAAGTCACAGATCCTATTTCCACATATTTGATTGTCAAGGATGATGACTGAGGCTGCTTGATATTATGGATGATATAGACTAAAGGATTTGCTAGGATTTTGTTCAGACACCCACCCAGACACCCACCCTGTTATTGTTTTCATTAGAACCTTCAGTGTATGTGATGATTTTTGTATGCAAATCTTATTTATTATGTTATTATCAAACTATCATTCTGTGTTGCTTATCTTCGGTAAATATACACTAGCCACAAAAATACATTCTTTAGAGCTGATTTATACGTGCATTAATATTGTGTTTGTGTGTGTGTGTGTGTAGTCAGGTCCAGGATGGAATAGACCTAAGCCCTGGAGGAAGCAGTCCAATGTTGAATCCAGGCCGTTTTGACTTCGAAGTGTCAGAATGTTTCCTGCTAGGCTGTCCACTTGGACTAGTGTTAGCCATGAGACGCACTGTTCTTCCTTTGGTTGAAGGTGAGTGTGTCGTACTAAAGCACCACACAGGCTATGGCACATTGTTCTCTCTATGCACCATTAGCTTACACCTGGCAGACAGTCCAGCTCTTCTAGTAGAGTGAATTGCAGTGCTGTCACCACATTACAGTGGCTAGCCTTCAGTTTCATTACATTCTTCTGTAGAAAACAAACTGTTTATTAAGAAAACTGTAATCATATGCAATTTTTTCACACCTCTTTGTGGCAGTGACTCAGCTGCAGCCTGCTTGCTCTCAGATCTTCAACCTGTTCTACCCCTCTGACCCGTCAGCCTCCAGACTGGAGCCCCTTCTCCATACTCTCTTTCACCGGCTGCCTCCATTCCCTGTTCCACGATACCAGCGCTACCCGCAAGGCGATGGTCGCTCCACCCTCATTGGTAAGGAAGATAGACTAAGCCTTGATATATTGGCCCACTACTGACCACTCAGCAGTTTTCATGCAAGTGCCAACTACGGTACAGGATCTAAGAACCCCCTCCTGTTTAAAGAGTCTCTGAAAGGATGTTTTATTTGCTAGCTTGCAAGCTGCATTTTGCTGTCCCAGCTAAAGGCAAATAAATATAAATATAATATAAGTATAAATGAAGTCATTTGCAGCCTTTGAGTATGTTTGCAACAATGGAGAGAAAGTCAGTTATGTTGCTTTCAGAAAATACATCATCCTTACAGAAAAGTCATTATATTTTTAGACCAATTTTTGGCATAAAATGTGTTATATATTATATGTTCTGTATATAACTTTATGTGACCAACTAACGAGATGAATATGAAAACTGAGATCAATATTTTTAATTGTGATTGGAGGGGTGTGACTTACAGCCTCCAAGAAAATAAATTACTGACTTACAATTATGTAACTTACTTAACACCCCATTGACCGTAAGAAAAAAAAAATTATGTGTTGAGGATAGGATCAGTAGACATGCTCACACACATTCTGGTTTAATGCGGTAATTAATTACCGTAGCCACATGGTGTGGTTCCCGAGCTGCCCCATGGGTAAGGTAGTTTCATCATTATAGTCATCACAGATCCGCTCTGCAGGTCTGTAAATGTGATTAATGTGTGTAATATCCAGGAATAGCTGGCCTGTTTGTTTGTTAATGGTGTTCTGGGCATGCACTTTGATTTTGTTTGGGGGTTAGTTCCAAAGGCAAATTATTTATTCTACAGGTATAAATTATAACATGAAGATGAAAACACCTGTCTGTCAACCATACTTCAGGGGTCTTTTTGTTGTAACATTCTCAGACCATTACATTACTTGAGTCTCTCAGAATTCTGTCTCTCAGTGTTCCCTCTCTTCTACTTGTCACAGCTCTACCAAATTGCCTTTACATGACTGTATTTCACCTGATCTGGATTATATCATAAGCATAAACAATCAGGCTTTTTTGTTCTGATCTCTAAGCTCTCTCTTCAGTGTTCAGAGAGTGGAGGTCCATTGTTTAACTCCTTTTAGCTGGCTAGCTATGTCTCTCCAACACAATCTGCCTGTCTTTCTTTTCTCTCCCATGTCCTCTTTTTCTCTCCCATTATCCTTCGTCTGTTAGTCTCTTACATTCTTTCACAGTGTTTAGACGCAGCCAGAAACAAAAGACAAAACAGAGAAGTGTGGAGGCTAGAAAACAGTGTACATAGGATACTAGTGTCTATGGCTCTGTTCAGACTCGGTATTAACATCCATCACTAGTGATCATTTCACAAGTGGATGGCAGAGATGAATAGCTGTTCGTCCCGGGTATTTTCACTTGTGTCGAAGACATCTGCAGTGACCACTTGTGATCGCGTGTCTTCAGTAGCAGGATCACAAAATCTTCCAAAGGCAGCTCAATGTCACTTCAAAACCAGACCCAAAACTAGCCAATACCAAAGAAAAATTCAAATGAAGTGTTTATATTTAGCCATCAGATGGTATTCTCAAATGAAATCATTTGGAACTCAGACTGGTCGATAAAAGCTATATTCATACTGTCATCAGGGTGTGAGGTACTGCATGCAGGTTGATCAAGCAAATTTCGGGTGCTTTCAACAATCACATAAACAAAAAGAGAGAGAAGTAAAAACCCAAAATGAAATATGAGTTGCACATATAAATTTACACTCTGGGTTAAAAACAATCAACCTCAGTAGTTCTGCAGGGTTATTACAATGATCTATCTTTGGGGTTGTATTTTGGTAATGTGAACTCTTATGAATAGGCAAAATGGCCAAATTGATTTTGCAGAGTCAGTAACACAGAGGAGCCTATACCTGATAAAAGATAAATATATTATGCCAGCAGTGGCACCCCATTAGCATCTCTACCTGCCCAGCTGATGACCACAGAGACTAATCTATCTTAGCTGCCTTCTACGAGGGATATATGGAATGTAGGATTTACTTTCATTTTCACAAATGTGATGCAGCAACAAACAGGTATAACATAATAAGGTTTTTTGTTGAGAAATGTTTTAATAGTTCTTTTTGTTTGTTTTTTGCTGTTACATTTTCTGAGTCACTGTTGCCTTTTTGGTTGTTAATGTGTTTTGCACTCACAGGCTGCTGTATCAAGCACATCTGAGCCTTTTACAAGGGGTAATTCAGAGACTGAGTATTGTTACACAGTCCAAGGTCAGAACACAGAAAGACACAAGCACACAGGCCAGAGAATGATGGCTTAAATTTACTAGACTTTGCAGCAAGCACCAAGTAAATTAGCTATGTAGACCCAACGCAAATGTGAGGGTAATGAGGAATCATGATAATGGCTGAATTTGGAAACTGAGAGTCTCAAACTGGTGTACTGCAGTGTGTGTGACTTTGGCAGTGACACACACATTAAAGTGGCATTTATCTGTGCACACATTCCACAATTCCACAATGACAATAAAGCCACTTGACTTGACTTGACTTTGAGAGACAGTACGAGGGCTGGAAAATAATGCAAACTTATGGGCCTGTGACAAATTTATCCTGCTTAGAATTTACACATATAGCAACCTGCATTCTACATCACCTCTGTCTCACTAGGCTTGCTAATAAGAAGAGCTAGTTGTTGTAATAGTTGGTAGTTTGGCTCTGTGACAAATAACAGGCTGTGTGGTGGAGGCAGGCAGGTAAAGGGACATATTAATTCAGAAAATTCAGTGAAGCGTAAAAGCTGAGTGCTTACATTAGAAAGCCTGTTGAAGGGTTTGAAATCACTTTTTCTCAACACACAGAAGTAGAAGTAGGGCTAGTGAATACATAGGAAATCAGGTCAACTGAATATGGTCATTGTTTCTATTTACAGAATGTGGTTGACTGTTTTTTTTTTCCACTTGGTCATCAATGTTTGTCAGTGCAAAACATCCAATCCGCAAATAAAATGAGAAAGAACCCTAATCTGGATTATGCTGAGAACTGCTCGAATGTTATTAATTATCCAAGCCTGTTAGAAAGATTTGCCAGTGTGTTGTGAATAAGCAGCAAAGCATTAAATTGTTCCTACTGTTGTGGAGCACTGATTCATTTTAACTGAAACATTGCTCACCATGCTGCCTTTTCACATTTCTCCCCTGCTAGCTGATGACATCCATGGCCACCCTGATGTGTTCCTCGATGAAGAAACTGTGCTCCCATTCTCTCCGAGGGTAAATGACGCAGAGGGAACAGTGAAGCAGGTGGTTGGCAGAGGCCGCAGGGCAAGTCTGACCAGCACAGACAGTCAAGCATCCGGCTGCTGGGAGAGCAAGCTCAGCTGCATCATTGCCAACAGTGAGTGTGTAGGCACACTCTGTTATATAAGCTAAACTCACCCACACCCACTCAGAACTGCTGTTCTATCAGTCATACTCTAAAGGTTAAGCTACAGATGAAATACATTTACATTTACAGTTAATAATTTATGTCTGTGTGTGTGTTTCAGTCTCCAGTACCTGGTGGGGCTCTAAACGGCTGGACTATGCACTTTTTTGTCCAGATGTGTTGACTGCATTCCCTACTGTAGCTTTGCCTCACCTGTTCCATGCCTCCTACTGGGAATCTACTGATGTGGTGGCTTTTCTGCTCAGACAGGTAATACATAAATCTAAGATCATTCCTCTCTGTATTATGGCACAAATATCCCTCTATTTTGTTCTCTAATATTTCATTATTTCATCGTTTTGAACTGTTGTCCACCTCACAAGAATGCAGATTTATGTAATTGCTATGTATGTTGGCCTGCTAGTTGTATGTTACTTGTTTAATGGCTTAATGCTTACTGTTTGAATATACCTAAAGCAAGAGTTCCCATTTATGGTGTAAAACTGCACTGCACCTTGTATTCCTGTGATACAGTAGGCTGGATCTAGAAAGAATGAAAAAATGATGAATAATGAAAATAGGGTTTTAACACTGTAAACTTCATTCTTAGTCAAGTATCAGAGAAAATCATCACAGTTTAATTGTTTTACTAAAGTTATTTTCTAATTTATGATCTCAGGACTTTATTCCTGTGGTACTATGTAGATTAATATTATTTAAAATATTTAATTGTTTGCCCATGTGTGTTTGTGTGATTGACAGGTGATGCATTGTGACTGTGTGAAGGCTCAGGAGGCAGACAGCTCAGACTGCACCTCCTTTTCCCCTTCCAGCCCCAGAGAGAAATGGCTACGGAGACGCACACATGTTAAGCTTAGGGTGAGTGCTACACCAGTTTCTCTGACTAAAGCCAGATGTGACGCAACTGCCGACATAAATATATAATGTGTCTAAGTAAATAAATCTTAGAACAGGATGTTTTTTTCAGCTTATAATGAATTACAGCTAATATATGTCACCAGCTGCTTCAGTTCTGTTAAAGATGAGGAGAATATCATGCTAATATTTATCCTGAATATGCTCATTGCATTTTTTTCCTCATTTGATCATCTGCTCATCCCCACCCAGTAACTAGCTCTCCACTAACATGTGGCAACTACGGACTGGGGAAGGTAAAAGCTAGTATGTTCTTCCTTCACAAGATGTAAAACCAGCCACTGCATCTTTTCAAATGATTGCTCACACTATGTCACAGAGCAGCTGTGCATAAATATGTGAAACCTAGATGCTGCTTTGGGCTTGACATTTTCATTTTCGCCCTCTTGGTTCAGATTTTTCCCATTGACGTAAACAGAAATCATATCATCTATGAAGATTTTTATGTAAATGCCAGCACACTGGGCAGCATTCAGATATAAGAATCTTTACATTAAACATGACACTAATTAGCTAATGTTTTTAATATTCGGTAGCTCATGTGTGGTTCGGTAATTTGTAGCTGGATTTCATATTTGGATTTGGATTTGAGACTGAGTACACTGACTTGTCAGCTAGGCCATGTTTATCTTGAATTTCCCCTACAGGGGATCAATAAAGGTACATCTTATCTGATCTTATCAAGATTTAATGAAGCTAGTTTGAGACATTGGTCATGTCATCTTTAGCTTACATCAATTTATATCCATGTTGTTATTTTAGATGAAGCTTATACTTGTAATTTTGTAGAGTTTGGTTATTGCTGATTTCTTTTAAATGAATTTAAAAAACCTCTTCTCTGGTCTGATGTATTATTAGGCTTTAGGTTTTTATTAAGTGTGTAGTAGTTTTAAAAGTGTCAATTTCAGTAAAAGTCAAGACAGTTTAAGTCAAACAGGCCTTGGTTTATGATCGGTTATGTCCCGCCATACATTTGCAGTAGGCTACACTGCACTGCTTTGCTCAAGTTTGCACCTGTTTCTGGTATGACCTTGTGGAGGTGGTTGCAGGGTCGAGCGCTGGTTTGTGAATGGAGGGTGGAGCCGGGAAGAGTTAAGGACCTAAACCTGTGGGGGATTTTTGTTAACAAGTGTTCTTTGTTTCAGTGAGCAAGGATAAAAGGAGGAGAGAGAAGAGCTACGAGAGAGAGAGCTGAGCAGCACAGAGCCGTGTGTGTGTGTGTGTGCCCAGTGAAATAAAATCGCTGAAAAGCTAAGGGAAAAAAAGGAAAATAAAGCGCCCCCTTTTGAGTTGTCTCAAGCCTGCCTCCCGTCTCCTCACCTCCAGTCAAACCCGTAAGCGTGTGACAGACCTCTGTAAAACAAATTTTATCAGAGTAGGTCAGCATTTCTCCCTCGACTTGCACTCCATTATGAGTGATGCACTAATGTGGTGGGTTGTTGACGTATAAAAGTAGATAGTAATAGCGGCATTTAGATTTCGTATATATCTATGGCAGCTGAACTCGGAGGAAAGCAACAGTTTTTATATCAGTGCCTCGCTAGTTTTTCCTGTGAGGTAAAAGTTTATTTGGCTTCTTTAGTCTTGGTTAGATATTTCTATTTCTAAGGCAACTTCTAGCTTGAAAGTTACTGCAAGTAGTAACTGAGAATTTAAAATGTTAGTATTCTGCTTTATGCTTGCAGTCTGGCTGCCTCAGTTGTTCCCCCAGTTGTTCAATTTCACTGAAAATGAGATTTATTGTTGGAGAGTGGCGTTAATACGGAAGACTGCGTGGAGAGGTGACACCCTCTTTCGGAAGGACCCTGCACTGCAGGAACATGTCTTTTTGCGACATCATATTATATTCCACTGAATAAAGGAATGAAAGAAGAAATGTGTAAGCTCTGTTTCTCCTTTACAGAATGTCACTGCCAACCACAGAGTGAATGATGTCATTGCGACTGAGGAAGGACCGCAGACTCTGGTTGGTCGCTTTATGTACGGCCCTCTGGACATGGTGACTCTGACAGGAGAGAAGGTATGAGAGCACCTTTCATCAGCCCCATCAGTCAGAAACACTTGTGAGGTCTATGTATAGTTTTACTTAGTCTAATATTTCTGTCTCTTTTTTTTCTACCTCTTATCTCTGTAGGTGGACATATATTTAATGACGCAGCCTCAGTCAGGGCGCTGGGTGCACTTTGACACTGAGGTCACCAACAGCAATGGCAGAGTGTCCTACACAATCCCTGACAGCAAAAAGCTGCCTGTGGGAGTTTATCCTATTAAAATGATTGTGAAGTAAGTTCATGCTATGTGCCTATTTTCCCAAGATCCTAAAGATTATTTTTGTTTCTATGATTAATAGTTGATGGCTGTTTTAGTCATATAATTGCCCTAATTTGCCAAACTGAGACTGTTCGTTTAAGGCTGTCCGTGTAGACTTTGCTTTGAATGAGCAGATTTCTAAACTGTTCGGTTCAGGATGGATGCAGAGTATCTCTCCAGTAGCTGGTACAATGGTTTTCATGCCCATTTATCCCAATCACCCACTTTCCTTTTTTCTGTTTCTGTTTATTCCCATCTTATTACTCTTGACTTATCTCTCTGCTTTGACCTTCAGGGGAGACCAGACGAGTGCAGAAGCTTTCCTGACTGTGCTGCCACGGGGAATGGAGTGTGTGGTGTTTAGCATCGATGGGTCCTTTGCTGCTAGCGTCTCCATCATGGGCAGCGACCCTAAAGTGCGGGCTGGTGCTGTGGATGTGGTCAGGTGAGTATTAATGAAAGAGAGAAAAGTAAACAGAAAAACAAGATACAGCACAGGCAAGAGAGAAAGTAGAATGTTGGAGTGGAGTACGGTAAAATTAATATATATTTGAATATTTACCTAATTAAACATCAGCCATGACACCTGACACCTGATTATAGAGGTCTTCTAGAAACATAAAATGAATTCAGTTCAGATCATTTTGAAAAGTCTATAATCTACAACTAGAAAGACAGATTTTGCACAATGGGCTGTACTCAGGGTTGGCAACTTAAATCAGTCTCTACAGTTAAAGGATAGTCTAACAGTGCTGGCAGCCCACCGCTCAGAGAACACCAATACCATATACCATTCAGTTCATTATGTGCATGGTCATTTTTTTCTGGAAAATGAAACAAAGCTCAATCCATAATGGTATCATATAAGAGAAAATGCTGCTTTGCATAGTATTTTTTTACAGAATGGAATGTGCTGTTTGAGTGCCATCTACTGTGCAGTTTAAACACTGCTATGAGCACTTTGTCCTTAGCCAAACGCATATTATTTTAATTTTGGACTGCTCCAATTACTTTAATTATCTGCTCCAACACTTCAATTATCTGTACAGTTCAGTTCATCACTTCAGTGCATTTACTTTATATTTGTTTTATGACAAATCAGTAAAACTGGGTTCTTTGTTTTGGACTAAAAAAAGAAAGCAAGTCGTTTTACTTTGAACCATTCTTTCCAAATGTATCTCAGTCATAATTGAACTGTAGTTTTTTTGTATTGTAAATTTACAATACAAACCAGGAACATTCAGAGAAACACCTAGGCATTATTGCAATAATATTAGATAGAAGAATATATAACCAGGGGGAATTTGAGATTTAAATAAGTAGATGTAGAAGAGAAATTAATGTTGGCTTCTATATAAATAAATATCCGAGATATTTTCAAGATATCTTAGTGACTTGAAGAATGAAATGAACCCATGATATTGCCCTTCTGTTAACATGAATGAATATTATATTTATCCATATTTATAATGAGATTACTCATGAGAGAAATATAGCAGGGCTTGAACTGTATGCCCTTGGAGTGCAGCAGCCGGTATAAATTCTCTCATAGTGATAAATGCCACATTTCAATTTAATCCATCAAGGGAGGATTCCTACAATAGTAAAATCATTGTTTTAAAAAAGAGATGTATAATGAATCTAGGCTACAGTAATAATTACATGAACAAGCAGGACCTCTTTACAATCCGGGGAAATTCCACTAACCAAAGCTGCCTCTGGTAAAACCTGTAAAAACAATAGAGGGATTTGTTATTTAACTGTTGTTGTAACAAGTATGTTAACTGAGTTAATGTTTTAACATGGTTAATGTATGGCAGAGCCTAGCACTAATGAAGAAGGAGATTTCCAGCAAGTAGTACTATTTGGTATTAATAGCATCAGAAAGCTTGGAGGGGTGAAAAGTTCAAAGATTATTTTGAGGTCCAAATACCAGTTTGCACAGTTTCTGTATTAACTCAATTCAGTGAGATTGTATGAGGAATGGATGTTGTGTTTTGTGTTAAGACACTGGCAGGACTTGGGTTATCTTATTATCTACATCACTGGGCGTCCAGACATGCAGAAACAGAGAGTGGTGTCATGGCTTTCCCAGCACAACTTCCCACAGGGCATGATCTTTTTCTCTGAGGGGTTGGTGCATGACCCACTGCGCCAGAAAACCATCTTCCTCAGAAACTTGATTCAGGAGGTAAGATTCTCTTTGTCTGGTGTTCTGACATATCCTCACTATTAAATTGTGCACATGCACCCTTTTGCAGCACAAGTTGTAAGAAAATGAAAGCTACTTTTTCCATGTTGTTAGTGTCACATTAAGATCAACTCGGCCTACGGCTCCATGAAGGACATCTCCGTCTACAGCATGCTGGGTCTCAGCCCCAACCAGATATATATAGTGGGCAGACCATCCAAGAAATACCAAAACCAATGCCAGGTGATCCAGATTTTCATTCATTCTTATGTGTACCAGGAATCTTCCATTGCGGGGGTATCTTGTTGTTGGTGCTCCGTTTTGCTTCCCCTTCTACTGTTTTTTTGCATTCTGACCTGACCCTGGTTTTACTATGCTGTACAGTTCCTCAGCGAGGGCTACGCTGTGCACCTTTCCTCACTGCAGTTTGGCCATCGGGCCCGGGCCAAGAAGACCTCATCAATGCGCATGGTGCTGCGTAAGAGCTCTTTTGGCCTGTCATCAAAGCCGGACTTCCTGTCCAAGCGCACACACCTTCGACGTACCATGTCTGTGCAGCAGGCTGAACCTCCCATGACCTTGAATCCCAAACCGGAGCGTGCCCAGAGCCAGCCTGAGTCCAATAAAGAAACTGGGGGTAGTGAAGGAGGTGGCCATGTGATGTGGGTACGGGCAGGCATGCACCGGGGTAACACCACTCCCTGATCACACAGAAAGTGAAGGATGAGAAAACAGAAGACATGGTTTCTCAGTACAGTGTCCTGGTAAGTCTCTTCTCTGTTGACAGTTATGTATACTGAAAATAATGGAGTAGTTGGTGTTTAGTGTTGATTATGATGTTGATTGTCTCCACTTCTGAGATAGAATTGTACTAGTTTGGAACATAAGGAATCCGCTTGCCCTCTTGCCTATACTGTCCCTCTTGCATTGTGTATCTGTCTAGTAATTTCTATTCAACATTTTGTCCAAGGTGGAGTACTAGGTCTTCTCTATAAACAGTGATTCATTTTCGCTTTTCCACTGTGTGAATCTTGTGCCCTACAGCACTTGAGAGTGTGTTTTCCATGTAGTTCCCCCAACAGAACACTCTTCAGCACTGATTTTTATGCTTTAACTGTAAAATAAATTCCAGATTACAGATTTAACTATACTGTCCAACTAATCAACTATATTCTAGTACTATTCAAGTACTAGACTCTTTATCTAAATGGGTACATTAATATTCTGGCTATTTATTGAAGAGCTTTTCATTCCTGTGGTCCAGTTTGATTTAGTGATGTTTGGTTTAAACCCTTTTGATTCAAGTGTCCAGACAAACAGGCTAATAACTCTTAGAAGTCAATCATAAATGTAACATGATTTGATAATGTTGGGTTTTGATTTCCATCAATGTAACAAAAAAAACAAAAAATCACAGACCCCACAGTATGCTTCATGGACTCCACTTTGAGAACCACTGTTTAAGAGTATGACATACTTGCTTTTAACCTGGAAAACATCCAAGTCATTGATCTTTTTTTATGAACAAAAGCGTTTATAAATGCACTGCATTTCCCTACTAGACTAGTCCAAACTTAATATGGAGGGAAATCTTCTTTTGATTTAATCCATTAAGCAAATTTTCCTTTTTTTCACAAGAGCCTTATTGATATTCATAACCAAACCCTAGGCAGAGCTATTATTAGGAACAGCTCTCTGCATCTCCTACTCTGTCATTGCTCTCATCACTGCTGAAATATGAATGCACATGTCCATTTTAGCTGTCTGTGGTCTCTTAATCTAAAGACTGATTGCTCAGACTTTCTCCAGTTCAATTTTTACTTGGTGCAAAATGATGTTTTCTTCATGAGATGTGTGGGTTGACTGATTATGTTCTTGGTTAAATAGCAGTTCTGTTTGTCGTTTGAATGAATCTAGGTATTCAGATGGGCTTTCATTTGAGGATTTGCACTCTGTGTCCATCCTTCAGTGCTCTATTTCTCTTCTGCATTATCATCACATCTAAACCTTTGGGTGAGGCACCACAAATCACATCTCTGCTCTGAACTTCACTATATACAGCTTGCTTCATCTCCCTGTGGATTTGATACATCATATGTAATGCAAGTGCTGCCTATTCCTCGACTCTCCTGTTTGAATCAAGGCAATAACATAAATGATCAGTAAGCAGTAATTAATTAGTAATTAAGTATCAGAATCCAAGTACAAGAGCATTTTTGAGTTCCAGCTTTTAAGGAGCCAGCAACACAGAGGTATTTTTTTGCTGGGTCTTGTGAGGATTTGGCTTGCTCTTTTCTTGAGCTTGGCCTCCAGGCATCCTATTTCAAGGTATTTTGTCAGTCCAGTGCCAGGCAAGATGAGATTTATAAGATTCCAGCTGAAACATCAGGATGTCTAAAGCCCAAGGAAATATGCACAGTTGAAGAGGAAAGCTTCTTGGACAGATCTTGATGCTGGCTCCTGCAATAATCCTTTTGTGTAAATATTGCAGACTCAGCACTGCTCTCTGGGCAGCTGTCCATGAGCTGGCTGCAGAGATGGGGCTAGGCTGCCATACGCTAACACCATGCCAAAGTGCCAGTTTGACCTAAACCCGCAGTTTCATGGCGAAGCTGCACAGCCAGAACCGTGCATATGACACCTTGGATCCTTTGCTAGGAGAAGTGCTGAACTTCCCCCTACCTCTTTGCGAGGTCACGCCTTATGTCCAATCTCTCATGTCTGTTATATCAGTAGCTGTGGATTGACTGCCAGATGAAAGGATTATCAAACATCAGTGGTTTCTGTTGTGGCCAATATTCTCCTTGAACTAAGAATATGTAATGCTTATATCTGCTTTTTTAACTGTAAGTGTCATCTGTCAAGGAAACGCGACTTTCACAGATTTAAAATGGAGGGCAGCTTAAGTGTATTCCATGAATTCTGTACATTGTGATGTTCCTCAAGTTCTCACTTAGGTGACTATTGTAACTTGCACTAAATCAAATTGATTATGGTATTATAGGTGTAATTGTTTATAGCTGAATGCAGCAATGTTTACCATTCAAATAATGGTTTTGTATTTGTATTGTAATAGTGGTTGTTGTTGTTCACAAGGTTGTGACTGTACTGCCCTAATATTACACAGTAATAAGGTAATCGTTTAATCTGATATTGATATTGTTTACATATAAATGACTCATGCATAGACTGTACACTACAGGCCAAAAGTTTGAAAGTAACACTACTTTGGGGGAAGAAAACAAAAAAGAAATTGTTACATAACATTTGAAATTGTTACAAAATAAAAGTCCCAAAAATGGTTCTTTAGAGCTATGCCAAAGATGTTCCGAAAGAACATCAATCCAGATATTTTTACCCCTTTTGAAACAATCACTTTTCACCAGAAAGATGCTTACACATAATGCTAACATTTATGGAGGGATTGTTTTTAGCTTGTCTTAGTTTGGCAAGATTCATCAATCAAAATGGTCTTTAGGAAACCATAAAATAGTTCTTCTATGGCACTCTGAAGAACCATTTTGGGCACCTTTATTTTTAAGAGTTTAATGGACTATAATCAACAAAGACCCTGAGGGCTTTTTGTCTGTAATACATCAGAATAAGAGTATCACTCTTAGGTTAAACTAGATGTCAGTAAATGTATTGGATGTTAGTGGAATGGCTTAAATTTAACTTATTTTTGAAACTGGAAACGTTCATTGCTTGTTTTCATACTGTTGGTCTATACAATCTGTATAAATTTAGATCAATATGACATATGAGATGTTACTTGTCTCTTGTGTTGTATTAGTTGCTTTTGTATTTATGAAAACTGTTTCTTCACTGAAGGAACTGAAAACTGCAATGTTTCTTAATTTGCTTAACCAAAGTAAGTGACACTTGTATAATGGACACTGTCCTTTATATAGACCACTTAGCGTGAAGTGTGTGTGTGTGTGTGTGTGTGTACATATTAGTATGCATACATGCAAATCAACATGTCTGTGTTGATTTGGACTGTTTTGTATTTATTGTAAATGTATTTAATTAAGAGCAGTCATTGTGTATTCTTTTCTTTTCTATCCTTACCCAGAGGTCATGTGATTGATAAATACAATCTTAAACTGAGCCTGCAGCTTGAGCCTATGTGACAAAGAAATTTTAAGACAGACAGTGTTTATGTGAGCTTTTGTGAAGTGTGAACATTGTCACTTTCTGAATTAGTATACTCAGTATATGAATGTATTTTCAGCCCTATAGACATGTGTATAACCTTTCAAAGATATAGACTTATCTGTATATTCAGAGAATATATTTGTAATTTATTCAAGTTATTTAATTTAAGATACAGCTATATTGTTTATGACAGGACGAAGGTGGTATAACTCACGATTGTGGTAGTTGCAGCCAATAAAATTGCTTTTGGCTCAGTGTGTGACAAAACCCTATACCTTTCCTCTGTGTTATACCAGCAGGTAATCTGCACTGAAACCATCACTGCATCTAAACAATTAACAAACAGTTAACATTTCTGGTAACCAATGATGGATCTGACACATAGGAATATTTGTATGCTAAATATATTTCCCCATACGTTTGTACCATTTAAAACATTTATAGATATCGAAGTATTCCTGATTTTATAACTAAAATATAATTGACAAAGTCAGGGATGCTCAGAAAACACCAAAGAACAACACATTTTTTCTTCCTAAGGGGTGGCCAGTGTCATGCTAGCCTGAAGCATGGACACCTTATGGACACCCTGGTAAGAAATTATTATTTAGCTAGCAAACACAGAAGCGAACTATTACCTGGCCCCACTTATCAAAACAAATAAACAGGTAAGCAAACACTGGTCAACTTTTTGATGTTAATAATGTTCATTATTTGGAGGCATAACATTGGATTTCTTTGAGTTTGTAACACTAGTTGTGTTTCATGAAATGTAGCCTAATATTATTAGCTATGACTTTTTGTAGCTTGCTGGATGGCAAGCAAATGTTGCTTAAATTTGTGCCTTTTATGTCCAGTGGGGATCCTACTCAGGCTGTACACAGGTAACCACATTATTTTATTTTCCCAAGTTATCACCCCAGTAAAGTCTTACCTGGGTCTAACCCAGCCACCCCACTGTAAAAGGTATGGCTATGCCATACTTTAGAGCCTGGTTTTTGGTCAACTTTAGGACAGCGTGGTCAGCCTTAGTCTGATAAACTGGGCAAATGCCCAGCCATATAGTAACAACCATATTTAGAACCTAAATATATCTTTATAAATAAACAGGGTTCTACTTATACTGTGTACAGTATTCCGTCCATAGACATCTGCTCTCAGTTGCTCCAGCACATTAGTGGAATTAGTTGAAAGATAAGTACTATAAGGATCAGAATACTCCCTCTGTCTCTGCCACCAAAACACAGCATCTTACATAAGCATGTTACATAAGCACTGTTCTGAGTTGCAGGTTTGACCCAGCAGGCTCATGGGGATTATGTTCCCACTGAATGCTAACACTGGGAAAGTCTTCCTCTGCCCTGACCACTGCACTATTAGTTATCAAAATGACTTAAAAAAAAATGTTTGCTTCCTCTGACTACTTCAACAGTTAAATAGAGATCATGTAAATGTGTTAATTTGCACTCACATATATTGACTATTTTTTATGTATAAACACTAAAATAGTTACTCATGCAGATAGTTTATGAACATCCCTAAAAGTTGTAATATAACTTGTCATAGATTATATCTATGGCTTGAGTGAGCATGTAAACATCAACAGACTTTAAGGGTTTTAAAAATTGTAATCAACGCTCTACCTCAGTGGTTTCATCATGTTATGATTATGATTTTGGTTAAAAAGGCTTTTCTCTTGTGTAACCCATGTCATTATGAGAGTTATCTGTCTTTGAACCCAAACATCAATATTTAACTTAGTGTAATGGCTTTATGGCCTTGGCAAAGTAATAGACAGTAAATTTACCCATCTCTTGCATACTGTACATACACTATAAGGCCAAAAGTATTTGGACACCTGACCATCACACTCATATGTGGGCCTTCCCCAAACTGTTGCCACGAAGTTTAATCACGTAATTGTATAGAATGTCTTTGTATGCGGTAGCATTAAAATTTCCCTTCACTGGAACTAAGGGATTGAGCTCAAACATGTTCCAGCATGACAATCCCCCTGTGCACAAAGCAAGCTCCATGAACACATGATTGCCAAGGTTGGAGTGGAAGATCCCGAGTGGCCTGCACAGAGCCCTGACCTCAACCCCACTGAGCACCTTTGAGATGAACTGGAATGCTGACTGCACCCCAGGCCTCCTCACCTGACATGAGTGCCTGACCTCACTAATACTTTTGTGGCTGAATGGACAAATCTCTACAGCCATGTGCCGAAATCTAGTGGAAGGCCTTCCCAGAAGAATGGAGCCTATTATAACAGCAAAGGGGGACTAAATCTGGAATAGGATGTTCAAAAAGCACATATGGGTGTGATTATTCAGGTGTCCACATACTTTTGGCAATATAGTGTATCTATATCACGTATACCTTTCTTTGTGAAAACTGAAGATGAATCATTTATGGCCTTCTTCTACTGGGGACTGGATCACTTGAACTTTGCACTTTTTCTAGTGATATATTAAATATCACTTAATCTATGAGAGATTATCATCAAAACACCAACTGAAATCTTTTTTTTGGTTTGTTTTGGAAGAAAGGTGTTTTATCCCTCCGGTACAGTTCCAGAAACCTGTAGAATATATGGCAAGGCACATTGAAATTGTTCTGGCAGCTTGTGCTGGGCCAACACCTTACTAACACAGTCTATGTTGGTTTTTCCTTTAATTTGTCACTCTTCAATGTGTGTGTTCTGTGGAGGAGGAAACATTTCTATCCTGATGGGCATGGTCTCTTCCAGGATGGCAGCATCTCCATCCACAGGTTACAATGGCTTACTAAATGATTAGATGAGTATGAAAATGATGTAAACCGTTGATGTGCTATGGCTTTCACCATCACCAGATCCGATATGGCCTTCATCCCACTGAAATTCTACAGGAGATATTGGAGCAACTTGTTAGACAATGCTCTCCATCACCATAATCAAAATAACAGTAGACAAATGATCCTTTAGAGGAATGGTGTTCATCCCTCCATTACAGAGACAATAGGGTACGTTGAAGTTGTTCCTTTCATTTGCTACCTATGTATGACACAAACCATACAAAAGTTATCCAGCTAGAATGCAATTATTTAGTGGATCTTCCTAACATAAAAATCTACAAATCTTACCTTGTTAATAGCTAAGAGTGGAAACTTTTGTTCCTGTCTTCTTTCATATACTGTTACATATTTCTCTTGTGAAATCTACTACAGCTTATGGTATTGTAAACCATTGTGCATTGTTTATAGGCATAGAATGTTCATTCAGGAGAAAGTATGCATTCATTGTATTCTAATGAGCTCTAAAATCTCAGAGACTTTCCTTTCAAATCCTCAATAGAAGTTACATGGATCTAACTGGTAAACCATTAGGAATGCTGAAATAATACTTTGCCATGGTGACCTCTGACTGCACGGCTGTGTCAGAAAGACTGTCTCCTGCAGTGAGTGTGGATTTAGGGAAAAACACAAGTGTTTTTTTTTTTTTTTTTTTTTCAATTGAGTCCACTTCAAACCCATTGTATAGAAACCTCTATCATGTCATCTGAAGGACTGGACCTGTGGTGAAAAATCAACCTAGTATGATCATTTTTCCTTCTGTCTGTGTACTCTCATATAAACAGAGAAAGATGTTAGCTTGTATTTGCTTGTATTTGTCTGAGAAGACAGATAATATTAGGCATAATTATTATTGGTGCTATTGTTACACAAATAAATTATTACCTAATGGTTCAGCAATCTCATGCTCAATGCATCCACTTTTATCTTTCTGGTTTGTTATTCTACAGGGTGTCCCAAAGGTCTCCGTACATAATCGACACTTTTTAGCAAAATGTATTCCAAAATCTTTTCATACTTTAGTTTATATTATGTATATGTCAAAAGAAGAATATATTGAAATCATTCTCATGGCTGGTTGCAATGGACTTTAACAGGAAACATGGCAAGCACATCACATCAACACTGTTGCCAGACTTTTTAACAAATTTAAAAAGACTGGAAGTGTTGTGGACCAACTGAGAAGTGGACATCCACGAACACACTGACTAAGGCACAACCCATGTGGCGCTGGCATACATAGTCCCCTGTGTATGGAGACTTTTGGGACACCCTGTATATTGTGTTTCACATCCTAAATATTTGCTTATATTAGTCATAACAGTGTTATATATTACAAAAAATTAACATCACAAAAATGTTACTGCTGCTAAATGGAAATTACTGACTGTACAGGCTAATGGGTAACGTGCACAGAGAGCCTACTGTTAACATTAACAGATGGAATTATGGTCGGTGTGGCCAAACACTTACAACAAAAATAAACCTAAATAAACCTAATAAATTTAAAATTGTTTCTTAGACATTAGCAGAGGTTACAGTTCCTGAAAATACTGATGTTAGACATCCTCCAGCTGCATACAATACTCTCCACTTTCCATGCCACGATTGCACTTTTCTTGCATTTTTCAGGCATGGAGCATTCAAGAATTTCCCTCATGGGATCAATAAAGTCTATCTATCTATCTATCTATCTATCTAGTTCTATGCTTTCTTGCACTGAAATTTAACATACACACATCTTCACTGATGGCTAGATTGTTATAAAAATACTTTGTCACTTTATATGATTATATAAATAAAGGCTAGTATGATGATAGACAGTTTTATAAATCGCAGTCATATTTATTACATATGAAATGCAAGCAAAATTAATAAATAATGTTTGCCTTTAGGAATTTATTGTATTGGTGTCTTTCAGTGGAATTGGAAAGAAATCTTTAAATGCAGTTTTCTCCCTTTTCACTTTTGGTGGTAAATGGAATTTAACATGCTGTAACTTTGTCTGATTGAGAATCATACAAAAGAAAAACATATTTCAGTTCGGGAACTATAGATATTGTTGAAAGGTTCACCATGTAAAGTGTACTTTTAATGTAAAAACTGTAGTGATATATTGTTTGGAAAGGATAAATTGGAGACCATGTTTAAGCTAAATTTGATGTCAAATTATACATAATAGACTGAACATTACAGTGGTTTTAAGCTGTTTTTCTTAGTTGACTTGTGAATATTTCTAAATTTGTTTTAGTGTGTTCAATAGTTCATACAGCCATTTGTATAACACAAAGAAAATCAAGATTCATGGATATGATTTTTATTTTATTTGAGAAATCTCCCTGTAAGCTCACATCAGTTGTTTGCACCACCATTATGGCTTTTATCTCTGCTCTCTTTGTTTCTCAAGCTCATGCATCAGTTCCTGAGTTCCCTCCTTTCCTTTGAGGTTCATTACTGATCTGGATAACCCAGTTCACTCATTTAAAAGTGGACATTAAATGTTTGACTTAGCAATACTGCACATTGTGTTATGGTGGTGCTTTCCTTTCTAAAAAACCTTTTCCTTTCTGGGTGATACGCATGCTGCGGGGAAAAGAGTTCATGCTGTGAGTACACTCCTGAAACATTCCATAAGGGTAAATGCTAAAACATGTTTTGGATTTTTTGCATTTATAAAGTGAATATTTAACAAATTGTCTGGAAGGTGTGATGTGAACTGTAGTGGTTGTAAAATCCCAAGATGATAATGACAAAATCAGATGCTTCAGTAGTAAAAGCATTAAATGTGCAGCTTAAGTATGAAGGACTAGATGTTGAATAATGTAGCTATCTATTTGAGATTTCTAAAGATGCATATTACTTAGAGGTGATTTTAATAGAAATTACTGAAATTACTGAATATTATATACTACTACTACTACTACTAATAATAATAATAATAATAACAATAATAATAATAATTTTTATTTATTTATTTATTTATTTATTCCAAGGCAAATCTACTCATATTAATGCTTTATTTTCAAGACAGGGGAAGAACCCAAGCTTCACTGGAATTAAAAAATATTATATGCTATATATTGATGATTAGGTATCATTTACATAAAATACATTTTAAAAGTATTGTTTTTGACAAAGAACTAATCAATTGTATTCAAAATGCAAGTTCTAGCCACTACTATGTATTGCTGTGTTCCTCATTGCTGATTGAATCAAAGCTCACCACTCTCTGCATCTCACCTAATCAGTGAGCCTTTAAGGGTTGTGAAACCTTGTCCTAGAAGTCAGAGGAATGCACAGCTGCAGCTGAGACACTGTTGCCTTTGGTGAGCTTGGATTTAGTGAGGACATCTGAGTAGATCATGGATGGATCTAACCCCAGAGCTGAAGCTCCTTCAGTGGAGCCCAGTGCCAAACTCTTCTGCTGTCGTTGTGTGAGGCGCTGCCTCCCGCTGGCTTACAGAGAGGAGATCTACCACATCCTGAGGATGACTGGGCCCCTGGTGAGTGACTTCTATCTCACACATACGCAAGAGAAAGTGTTATCAATACTTGCGTGAGCTTGTTCTCTCATTGATTCACAGCACGCAATGTTTGTATGGAGAAAAAATAAGATGTAGAATGATACTTTGGTATCAACAAATATTCCCAAACTTTTATTGGGTACATTATTTTGTACATTTTACTGTGGTTTGCCTAAATACAGAGAATTTATCTTTATGACACATTCACATTCAGAAACTACTGTACTATTCTATCTTGTAATATTAATTCAATTCAATTTTCAACTCAATTTTATTTGTATAGCACTTTTAACAATGGACTTTGTCACAAAGTAGCTTTACAGAAATTAATACATTCAAATTAAATTAAATCAAAATAAAATGTAAATGTAAATGTTTATTTATGTTAAACTTATGTAAATTTATGTGAATATTAACATGAGTGTAAACATAGGTAGTGCTATATAATTCTGCTTTTGCAAGTGACCATAGCACAGTATAACATAAATATAAAGGAATTATATAGAAAAAAAAAGATCAAGCGCAATACTGTGCTATTATTACACATTGTTACATTTTCTTTTATACTCTGGACAGTTGTTTGTTGCCCTCTCAGCTCTGTTGAGTCTTTCATCTCTGTTGGTTATGTTTGTTTCCACAGCTTGTGTGCCGGTTCTTGAATTTCCTTCTTTTCTTCGTGGTCACAATGTTCTGTGGCCGCCTGGGGAACACTGTACTGGCAGGCTATGCCATGGCTTCAGCTGTGAGTCGCCCACTGTATCCCACTTTGAGTCAATGTTTTTGCAGAATTTGTCAGAATTCATTATTAAAATACTTCCTCTCTATCATGCACATTCATGATAAGTAAAAATCCATTTATTGTATTTCAGACAATAAATGTGACTTCTGCAGCAACTGGATTAGGGCTAACTTTGGCCTGTGATACACTGGTTTCACAGGTAGGTAAATAAAATTGGCTCTTTCATTGTCAGTAACTAAAATCATGGAATTCTTATTTATAGTCAGTATTTGAATAGTATTGTACTTGACTACTTTAGAATGACTAAAGGCTGCTATGCATTAGGCATGGAGAAATTCAACTGATTTTAACCTACTTCATTTACTAATGCATGAAACCTAGCGGATTACTAATTAGATCCATGATAGCACTAAAATCTGGACTATTCAATGGCAAAGTAGCAGCCATAGAGGCAATGAAGCTCGTCACAAAAATGTTTCTTCTCTTCAGTAATTAAGCTTCTGTTTCTACGTGCTCTTGTATGCAGACATTTGGCAGTAAGAACCTGTTACATGTAGGAGTAATCCTGCAAAGGAGCATTCTGATCTTGCTGCTCTTCTCTCTTCCCTGCTGGGGTGTGCTTATTAACACCCAGTCTCTCCTGCTCCTGGTGGGACAAGACCCCGACGTAGCCAGGTCAGGCATAATTTAAATTTGGTTATAACAGGTTCAAATGAGGAATTTTATACACCTCATAGGGGAATCACAACTTTTTATTATGGTGTGTTTATATATACTCACTAAGCGCGTTAACAGAAACAGCTGTACCCCTACTTATGCATGCAATTATCTAATCAGCCAATCATGTGGCAGCAGTGCAATGCATAAAATCATGCAGATACAGGCCAGCAGCTTCGTGCAATGCTCACATCAACCATCAGATTGGGGAAAAAAATGACATCTCAGTGATTTTGACCGTGGCATGATTGTCGGTGCCAGAGTGGCTGATTTGAGTATTTCTATAACTGCTAAACTCCTGGGATTTTCATGCTCAACACCATCTAGAGTTTACTCAGAAAGGTACAGTAAAGAAAAATATTCAGTCATGTGGTAGGAAATGCCTTGTTGATGAGAGAGTTCAACAGAGAATGGCCAGACTGCTTCAAGCTGACAGAAAGGCTACAGCTCAGACAACCACTCTGTACAATTGTGGTAAGCATAAAAGCATCTCAGAATGCACAACATGTCGAACCCTACCCAGCATTAGTATAGTGTTATTAGTATAGTCTTATATATAATCAATCGTAATATACCAAGACAGGCTTTTTTTTCCTCCCTGACTCCCTGACTTGGGTGTTGGTCTGCCCTCTTGTTTAATTTTCAGTCTCTCCTGATATAAGTATGAGAATCAAAATCATGAGCCGCAAAATGAGGTCGACATTAGCATTAGTCTGCCATTTCTTCCTAAAGCTGCTAGCTGAAGAAGGAAGTGACAGCTAGCTAACTAGACTTATAAACAACAAATTTCAGAAATGAATGCAAATAATTAAACAGAACTTTAAACTTACAGGTTATTTACAATATTTACAAATTTACAAAAATATTGAATTGATGAATAATATAGACACTATAAATTTCATTGCTGCATTTTTAAGGAAATATTAGGGGAAGCTGGGCTTCCTGTGTTCCTTAATGTAACACAGAAATGACTCCACTGTTGTTTTTTAGGGTAGCCCAGATTTATGTTGAGGCATACCTTCCTGCTCTTCCAGTAAGGCCAAATTTACTTTTGTAAACATTATAAAACACATACATGTGTAGGTCTGTCCTCATTTTGACTTTATGTTTCATGTTTACAGACTTTATTTCTGCACCAGCTGCAGGTGTCTTACCTCCAAAACCAGGTTTGTTGGATGGAGTGAATTGCTCTGTAAGTGGTCTGTATCTGTGTATCTGTGTATCTGTGTCCCATATCTGTAGTAATGCCTTGAATATATCTCTGTCCAGGGTGTGATTATACCTCAAATGTATGCATCTGTGGTGGCCAATGTTGTGAATGTGCTGAATCACTACATTTTGCTGTTTTGGTGGGATCTTGGAGTACAGTGAGTACTTTTCATTCATTCATTCATTCATTCATTCATTCAAAGTCCACTCCTGAAAAGACAATGGGTTTTCTAATTTTTTGTGTATGTATTTTTATGATTGCATTTCAGTGGCTCTGCAGCAGCCAATTGTTTGGCTCAGATCTTTTCCTGTTTCAGTTTGTTTGCTTACATTCGCTTTAAGAAACTCCATGTTAAGACGTGGGGAGGTGAGTATGTTCCTTTGCACATTACAATTCATTTCACCAGTTAATGCTGAGTTTAATGTGCCCTCTGTCTGTGCTCACTTAGATACCACTGAAACACTACAGTGTCGTTATGCAGCTGATTATTTCCCCTGCTTTTAAATTCAGGCTGGTCCTCAGAGTCACTGCAGGAGTGGGGCAACTACATGAAGCTGGCTATTCCTAGTACATTAATGTTATGCTTTGAATGGTGGATCTATGAAATTGGAGGATTCTTAGCAGGTAACCTCTCTGAACAATTTTTATGAAGTGGAATGTTACTATAGAAGCATAACTTACTGTGCACTTTCTCACAGGAATGCTGGGAGAAGTCGACTTGGCTGCTCAACATGTGGTTATAATGCTGGCTTATATAAACTACATGGTAACAATCTCTCTTAACATATTAATGAGGATGATTCATTCTAAATCAAATGAAGCACCTGTGTACCATAATCAGACACGGGAAGTACTTTGCTGCTTATATAAGGATCTTATGTTAGATATTTATTCTTTACTTGAATATTATTGAAATAAAATACTTTTACTCTTACTAAGTTACATTTCCAAGAAAAAAACTTACTTTTTACTCTGGACATTTTTATTTAGACCTCAAATCACAAAGTTCTCATCTTCTCTCATCCAGCCAATGACTGTACGCTATACATATCAGTCAGTGGGTTCAGCATCCAAGCATTCAGTTTAGCATTCAGTCAAGTTTGTCAATGTAGAAAAAACAAATGATTATGAATTGTGCCAGTTCATGTAGCTATCCATGTGCGTTTGTAGATGGAAAAGTGTCTAACTTGAGGATAACCCTTACCCCAGTAAAGTGTTTCTGTATGCTATACTATGCAAAGGTGATAAAAAGAAGTATCACCTTTGGCTCCCTGGAAGGCATGAATTCCTTCTAATTTGAAAAAGAAGTTTTGCTAAATTGCGAATCAACTGACTATATTTAACTAAGTTGGTCTGTTTTCTTTGCTGATGCAAGGTTAGACTAGCATCGATTCCAGTAGCTAACATAATTTATTAGCCAGCAAGTCATATTATAGTTGGCAAATACTATTTATTTACATGATATTTTACTTATGATTAATTATAAAACTACATAGTTTTAGTCATGCATATAATCATCAGCTCTACAGAGACTGAATGATGTTTTCTGGTGAAATTACTTGAAAATCATAGCAGAATAGTTTTATTTTTTTACAGTTACTTTTAATGTGAAACCAAAAGATTAACTGAATTTCATCAGTTCAAAACATTTTCTTTCTACTTTTTAATACTTGAGTACATTTAAAAGTAGCAACCTTTCTGTTTTGACTTGAGTACATTTTCGGGTGGATACTTCCATACTTACTTTCACTTAAACATAATTTCTTATTACTTTTTCCATACCTAACCATAATCCATGCATGTCTTTCTTCTTGAGCAAAACTGTAGATTAAAGGAACTACACTTCTCACAGCATGCATGTTTTGTGCACATATTGTGTGTGTGTGTGTGTGTGATATACATGTAGATCCCAGCTGGTTTACAAGGTGCAGCTTGTGTGCGTGTGGGTAATGCACTAGGAGCTGGAGATACAGCTGGAGCCATCCTCACTAGCAAAGTTTCTCTCATCTGTGCAGGTAACAATACTATACGTAAATTATTTCATATATAAGCAGTACTCACAATTTATGTTTTAAAGATTTTTAGCTTAACCAAATGCACTTAATTGATTTGACTCCATTTTTAGCTGTATTGGCAATCATTCAGGGTGTGGTGCTTGGTGCCACAAAAACAGTCGTTGGATTTTTGTTCACTTCAGATGAGTAAGTACTTGTGATCTGGTTATCACTTGAACATTTTAATATTTGAGTTGGTTATTTGTTTTTGTCAACATTAATCAAAGGAGAATGTTATTCATAAAACATAAAAATTGCCTTCTGACACTTGGCCTTCACTTTCAGGACCATAGCAGAGTTAGTTTCTGAACTCATGAGCATCTACTGCCCCCTTCAATTCTTTAGTGGACTGTTGGTGAGTTTTTGTAATTCTACTCTACTCTACTCTAGTGGTTAGTCCTCGGCCCAGGTTCGATTTCTGGCCAGGGAACCAACCCCAGCCACTGGAGTTGCACAAAAAAGTGCACTCCCAGTGCCGTTTCCAAGCCTGGGTTTTGTCAGAAAGGGCATCTGGTGTAAAAACAGGAGCAGCCAAAAGAAGAACATCACCTCTACTCTATGATATTACACTATACTATAATTATACTATAGTATACCAGGGGCTTTCAGAGTTTTGTAGCCAGGGACCATTTGAACTGTGAAAGAAATTCCACCGACCCCCGCAGTACAGAATTATTTCATGAACATTATTTAAATGTGTACAATAATATTAAGTATATTTTAGATCCATACAGGTTTCTATTCCTGCACTTTACACCAACAGAACACAGGTCCAAGTTGATATTATTTATAGGCTAACAATTTTGAGTTATTGAGAACCCAATAACACTCTAATTACTACAATAACTCAATAATAAATAAACTAACTTTGATAATGGTGGGTTTTGATATTCCATTTTAGTAACTAAATAATAATAATAATAAAAATCATGCTTCATCCTTATGCTTCATGGACCCCTGAGTGTCCCCAGACCCAACTTTGAGATCCATTGTACCATACTCTACTCTACAAAGCTATACTACTGTATACTATACAAGCTTCATCCTTCTCTTGACACATTACAGTGTGCATAATAGATAATGGTAACTGTCTGTTAATTGCCTGTTTAAACAGTTCTGACATTTTGGCATGGCAAGATGATATTTCACTGTCTGTATCACCAATGGTTGTGTGTTTGCTGGATGTGCGATTATAACTCTTATTTCCTCAGTGTGTTGGCATGGGCATAGTCCTGGGCACTGGGCAGCAGCGGATTGCAGCCATCGCTAATCTAATTGGATATTATTGTATTGGACTTCCACTAAGTATCGCTCTGACCTTCCCAGCCAAGTTACAAGTCGCTGGTTTGTACTTTTCAAAACAATTGTATATGAATAATCCTAGTATGAGCAGAATTGTTCTGCATTTGTAGCCAAAAATATTATAGAAAGCCAATCTGTTTTCTTTGTTAACAGGCTTTTGGTGGGGCCTTTTTATTGCTGTCTTCTTGCTATCAATCTTTTTCACTGTCATCATCTTCAAATTAAACTGGAAGAAGATAACAGAAGAGGTATGTCCTGACAAGTGTTTCTCTCACATGAAGTTGTGTTTATGGTCACAATGAGGCAGATTTCATGATTTAATACCAAGCTACCAACCTATGCTTCTTTAAGGCTGTTGAGCGTGCTGGAAGAGGGAAGAGCAGAGGCGTAATGCTTCCAGAGTTTAGATCCAGTCACCGGCTCTCCGATAGCTTTTTCCTTGCACTCAGTAATTTAGAGGTGAGTTTCTCTTTAGCATTTCTGGTTAAATATTACTAAGTACAACAAATAATATATTAATCACTGTAAATCAGCTTCAGAATCAGAATGGCTATATAGCTGTTAGCTCTCAAGATGCGGATGAAGAAGGAGGTACTTCAGTGGCTCAGGAGAGTTTGAAAGAGACTCAGGAAGGAGGAATGAGAAAAGAAAATCAACTCTCCACCTCACAGAAGAGATTGAGAGTGACTCAGGAAGGAGGAATGAGCAAAAAAAATCAACTCTCCACCTCTCAGCTCATCATCAGGAGAGGGATGACTGCTCTGACTGCTGTCCTTATCCTCAGTATAGGGATGACTGTCCATTTCATCCTGCCTCTGCCTGAGGTGGCTTCCATCACCAATAGCACTTTGGACTTCGAAAACTCGACTTTATCTTCTCCCATTGCCACAGAAATATTATCTTTTTGAGACTGATGGATCCTTGCTGGATAATAATTGATCTTATGTAGTGTATTACCATTATAGTGTATTGACCTTAGTGTCATTTAGACTACCAGGATAGGGAATGTTATATAGACAACTTACTGCTGAATTGTGAGAATGTTATCAATTGACATGAGGTAGAAATACAATGAATTGTAAGTAATACAGCAAAATTGGTTGTTATCTCTCTATCTAAACAAAATAACATAGAAAATATATGAATATGAATAATGGAATGAACTGCATAGACAAGGAACTAATATTGTCACTTGAAATAATTTATTAATATGCATTTCTGTAACTCTTGAAACATATAACAAGAGACTGTAAACCTACTGTATGTAACATTATACCTTCATGTAGCCTTTTGCAGTCTTCATCACCTGAAGTCAGTGACAGAATGAATGTCCATACAGTAAACTCCCTGTGACTATTAACTCTCTAACGTGGCTTTAGGCCAACTGAGCACATTACTACCGCTTCACTAATACACTTAAAGCAATCCCTACAGCCAGAATAATGAACATAGCCAATAGAGTCAGGCCTCTGCGGACCACCAAGACCCCTAAAGGTAGTGCGCTCCTCGTTGTAGTCAAGTTGGGCAGATTCTCCGCCAGCATCTCTGTTTCAGTGTGAGGGCCTCCATTAGTCAGATCTGCATTGTTAGCCTGCTGTACTGTATCTGCCAATAAAAAGATTCTGTTAATGTGATAAAACTCTGCCTGTTTCTTATTACAGTTAACTTAAGTTTTCTAAACAATCAGTACCAAATATCAGGCAGATTCTTACCGTCCTCTGTGCAGTCCTGAATTCCAGCTCTTCTCTGTGCCTGTGATCAGGACAAGGTGTTATTATCACTGATGTAGTAGGGGTACAATGATAGATGCAAGTCAAACGATTTTTTTTTTCCTGGAGCACTCACCTCCTCTGTGGCTTTCACCCAGTTTAGCTTTATTAGGAGAACTATTAAGAAAACTGACTGCAGGAACACACAAATTAAAAGGCCAGTCCAAAGACCTATACGAGACCAGAGAAGCATGACTGAATGTGAAGAAATTGTAGATGATAAGAGAGTGAGAGAAAAAGTTATTTTCCTACCAAATATGCCCATTTTAGCAGCAAACATCAGAGACACTCCAGTAGGAAAGCCTATGCCATAATATCCAACCAGGTTCCCAGCTGCCCCAAACATCTGCTTTCCTAGGGCTCTGACAATACTCCCACCAGCTGCCTGATTAGTGAAGAAATACACAGTCTTTTACAATTCCCTATGTACAGCTTTAACCAATTTGACAATTAAACGATGTTTTAAATAATACAATAACAACCATTCTCTGTTAAGTGTACTTTGGATTTTACTAGTAAGTGTACTATGGAGTTTAAACTTTAACTAGTTGGCTCATTACTCACTGCTGTTGCATCAAGGAGATGGAAAGGGGCATAGAGCACCATTACATGACTGACTATCTCTCTAATCTGTCTGTGAGAAGAGAGAGAAACTTTGTCAACTCACAGTTCAATTATTTCTAACGCTACGCTTATCACATAACCACATAAACACCAATATGTCATGTATTACATGAGCAAAGTTCAGGAAGGAGTTGAGTCAGTTTAAGAAAACTGTAAGTCATATCAGTAAATCTCTATAGCTTACAGTGAAAGTAAATGATAGCACAATTTTGAGATCACATATGAATGAATAGTAGCTCATTGATGATTTGAGATCATTTATAAAAATATATCTCAAATAAAAAGTGGGTAAAGTGACATTAATAAAAAGCAATTAATTTACAATGCTTAGTTAATTAATAATAGATTAAGTGTGGTGCACTCACTGATCATTTGAGAAGATGTAAGAAATGACATCTTTGCTACTGCCAATGATAACTGCCAAGCACACTGAGACGGAGACTGTTTCAAAAGCACAGTATAATTAACAGAGAGTATGTGAGTGAACAGTGGGATTGAAATAAGTGTGCCTGACACACAAAGATCAATCATACGTTTACAGCCTTAAGAAATCTGCTATGCAATTACGCATGCCACAATACTGAAATTTTGTCTGACTAATTGTCATACCCATTATTGTGATTAATGATTTAATTCTTTTCTGTTGTCTTTGAGTTTTTCTGTTGAAAAACTCAGGTGACCTCCACCATGATCTCAACCCCACTGAACACCTTTGGGATGAACTGGAATGCCAACTGCACCTCAGGCGTCCTCACCCGACATCATGGCCCAACCTCACTAATGTGGCTAAATGAGCAAATCCCCACAGCCATTCTCCACAATCTACTGGAAAGCCTTCCCAGAAGAGTGGAGGCCGTTATAGCTGCAAAGGGTGGACCAACTCGATATTAATGCCCATGTTTTTGAAATAGGATGTTCATCAAGCACATATGGTCAGGTGTCCACATAATTTTAGCCATATATTGTATTTTGCCCAGTAAACAGAGTGTAAAATGTTACCTTGTATTCACTAAATAAACTGGGTTACCTATTTTGACCAATATAAAACTAATACACTTTTAGTGTGTACAGACTTATTTTTGTCTTACACATTGTTTTGTTGGACACTGTTGTCAAGTCAGTATTTGTACACCTTGCTTTACTTTGTTGTTAAATTTGCCATTTAAAAAATGAATATGTTTATCAAATGTATAAGAACATAACTCAAGCATAATTTTCTACAGAATTTTCCTCTACCAAACCAAGTAGGATCATTACTTTACCCTGAACGTCCATGAGTAGTGTGGCCACATAGGTGGCACGGGGTGACAGCTGCCACCCATGAAATAGGCCCTGTCAACCCAATTGCATCCCCAATCCTGACCTCTAATCACATTTCTGAGAGATCCATTACTCCTGTACAATTCATTCAGATTTAAATAAAGTTGACTGTCATGCTGGAGATATTTTGACCAAGACCTACAACCCTACAATATATATGGAACTACAAGAGACTTTGAAGGAAATACAGTAATGTTTATTTTTTTATGTGGATATTTTTGTGCACCAAGGAATCAAATATTCTAAGACTGAGCTGGGTTAGCCACTGCTAGTTAGTGAGATCGTCTAGTGGGTTTTTAGTGGGTGATTTGATCACATGACAGTATTAGAACAAATGACCCCACAGTCTCCATGGCTGGTGCATAATAATCTATTCCAATATTTCTTTTATTTGAACAATCAGCATGTGGGTTTAATTGGTATAAATCCTATACACATTATTTTCACTAGATGAAGAGTGAATTGAACGATAAAATTATTATTATTATTATTATTATTAATAATAATAATAATGATAATAATAATAATAAAAAAAACTGTTTGGACAAATGGATCAGTGAACATTTTTTTATATGAAAATCTTTGCCCTCTGCTTTTTAAAGTAGAACTGCATGCAAGACCCAAATAAAGAAGTGAATAATGAATGGGTAGGTTACTCCTTAATTTATGAAAAGTGTACACATTACTTTTTATTTAAGAAAGATTTTAGAAAATGTTCCTTAATTAAAGTTGTTCTTTCGTCTGCTCCCGTTAGGGGTTGCCACAGCGGATCACCTTTTGTCCACATATTGATTTGGCGCAGGTTTTACACTGGATGCCCTTATTGTCGCAACACTCCCCATCTATCTGCGCTTGAGACTGGCACTAAGAGTGCACTAGCCTGTGCAGTGGCTGGGGTTGGTGCCCAGCTTGGGGCTTAAACCCACGATCCTCAGATCAAGAGTCCCACGCTCTAGCTCAATTCAAATAATCATGATTAGCTAAAATAAATCTGATTAGCAGATTATAATAATTGTGACAGGACTGTCAGACTCTGAGGTTGCCTATTGTGATCCGTGTTCAAGCAAAATGCAATGACAATCCCATGTTGGTGGCATCCTTACCTGACAGGATTGGCTCTGTTATTAAGGCATGGGGGAAAGAACTTATACATGAGATTAGTTTTATTTTCAAGGAGCTAGGTCTTCCATTGACTAGAGTACAGCCAGTGTTTGTAGATACCTATTGTGATGTTTCACCTGCTGTTCTAAAATTTAATTCCCTAAATTTTCTCTAGGATTGAGGTCTGGTGATTTTAAAGGCCAGTCAAAATCAAAGCAGTCACACACCCATTTGGCCCTGTGCACTCTATAAGTTCATCCTGGAATGTAGGAGTGTCAGAGTCAAGAATCTGGCCAACAACTAGTAATCTGATTTAATAATCCAGATGTGCAATCTATTGATGTTGTACAATATGGCGCTGCTATCGTTGGATGTGACAGATTTTTGTCCAGGGAGCTTATAATAAACATTTTGACAGTCGTATTGCTGCACTCAGAAGTACCTGTGCAGGCTATAGAGATCTTGGCAGACAGCTTGGCCTGTTCAGTGTTCCCAGCACCCAGAGCATTTCCCACTCTCACACCACCTGCCACACTGAAGCCTATAGGACACTGGCAAAATAAATAAATAAATAAACGGTTTAGACAGTGTTCAATATGGCAGTAGTCAATAACATTTAGATTTAAATACATTAATAACACAGAAGAATTACTTCATCAGAATATTCTTGAAATATTTACCATATATGCAATATTTGCCAGTTCATAAGTAATTGATTGGGCTCCCAGCTCTACTTCACTTATCAAACCTGCCATGCAACAGACAGGCAGCAAAAAATAATCAATACTGCAGGATGAATATTATATTCAAATGTTACCTATAAATGTCATTTTTATAAGGCTAAACATTATCATTTCCTTCAAAACACTTTTAATCATTTGTCACAAGAGCTTTCGCATACGTTTTACCTGCCAAAAATGCACCCAGCTCATAGGTCCACCACTCTGCACTCAGCATTAACATGCCTAGAATGCCCAGCCGCATAAAATCCCCCCACTCCTGTAGACAATCCATGGACAGGCCTGCACAGTGGAGAGTCATGGGATGTACACATCATTTGCTTATGAGTTACCATAGTTAACCCGTCTGTAAATAAGGTCATGTCTGTATTTGCATGTAGTTTGGCATACACATATGCTTTAAAAACAAAGTTTGTATGAGTTGCGGTTTGTGTGAGATCACCTTTGAAAAATAGTAAAAGTAAATATATAACGTTTATTTTTGTGTGTATGCAAATCAATTATATTGCATATATCCTGCATCCTGTCTTGACTGAAGATAGTATCTGTGCAAGATGCTGTGTGTGCAACAATAATAGTAAACAGTTTTTATATATTAAACTGCATTTCAGTGTTTGTAAAATCGTAAATTCATATATACACTTACCAGAAGAGCAACCATGCAAATCTTCACATATATAAACTAGTTTTTATATAAACTAGTCATTGTTGTGAAAAATTTTTAAAATGCTCATTAATCTTCTAAAAAAAAACCCACTACCAATAAAACCACCACTAAACATCTGGCTCTATTATATGAACTCACCATGCCAAGTGTCCTTATGAAGACCTCTACACCAGATGTAGACAAACAGTGTAATAGCCAAGGCATATTGTGAGGCAACATTGGCTGCTGCCGAGCCACTGTAGATTAAACAGTCACATTAATAGTGCCTTTTTTTTTGTTAAATTATATTCCATCATTATCCCTTTACACATATTATGGTCAGGCATTTCTATAGTTAGACAATATATATTTGAACCATCACTGAATTTGTCTACTCACACAATTCCAAGATCCAAAACAAAAAGGAAAATGTAGTTGCACAAGGCATTGATGACATTGCCTACAGCTCCAGAGATGACCAACGGCCATATGATTCCCTAGAAGGAGATGCTTAATTGAAAGTAAATTTTACACCATACTGACTTGTTTTCTTATTTACTTACTTGATTTTGCAGATATGACGCCTCAGTTATGTATGTAAATAATCCCTATAAGGGGAAAAAAAAAAAACAGAGTATATGATTCTTCTTTGTGAACTGGGTTCCCAGTGGAATTGAATATTGAATATTATATACTAAATTTTAGTGTTTTATTGTTGTCAAGTCGTATATAATTACTGGAAGAGCAGCCATGTAAATCTTCACATATAACTGAGATACTCTGAAACAGAGAAACATAGGTGACTGGAAACTCAGGTCTTCAGGCTAAAAAAACAAACAAACAGACATTCAACTGAAATAAAAATACAGTAAATTCTATATTGCATTCGATAATAATAAACCAACCTGGCCACCTCAGGGTCCTGTTTAACAGCAATCAGTAATGACTCTGTGTTTATTAAAATGGCCCAGCAAGGGAAGCAGGCAAACATTAAGATAAGAAACGTCCTCTGCACGATCACGCCAATTCGCTTAAGGTTCCCACTCCCAAAGGTCTGTCAGTATCATTTAACAGAAACAGTACAGGTTTATTAATAGGAACCAAACATATTGGGGTGGGAGGTTAAAAATGAAACACGTCATACATTGTATATCCTGTAACTGAGGCCTCCCTGTAATTGTGCTGATTCTTCTTTGAAGTTATAGTTTAGTTATAGAAAAATGGTCAGTGATTGTCTCTCTAAACAGTACAGTACAGTGTACAGTAAATCTCTAACAGGTTTTAGCTCTTTTCTTTTCTTAGTTCTGCTAGAATATTAATATTTGTAGACTACTAGGCTCCAAAAAAATGTTCCTCTAGATAAATGTCATTAGACAAACACTGACAACACTGCCTTGCGATTTAAGTGCCACCTAGTGCAATATGATTAATATTAATTCTTTATTATATTTACTTATATTCACAAATTCTCAAAAATGTTGCTTACCTTTTAAGACATAATCATTATATGTATATTACTGTAGTTCTTTTTTTCCCTCAAAGGTATATCAGAAGTCAGTTATTGTCATGTCATGGCTATCAGCCAAATGCATACAGAAAAGGGAAACAAAACTACTGACTTCCTGAGGACTTTTGATTATTTTTTGCATCAGTGATATGTGTGTCTGTGTGTGTGTGTGTGTGTGTACTTGAGATATCAATGTGGCACAGGCTGATGCCAAACCATAGCCTACTGAAACAGCAGAAACGTTGATAATCTGTAAATAAGAGCACATAAAAATACATAAAAAGAGAGTTTTGTGAACACTGCAAGTAAGCCACCAGCATTATAGAGGTCTTTGGTACTGGTCATGCTGGTTGACTAGATAAATGTTGACTTGAGGGAAGAGTTTAAATGTGCTTACAGCTGCAGCTAGTGTCACCCCGGCCAGGACTGTCCTTCCCAAATGTCCACAAAATACAACACTGACAAAACTGATCAAGTAGACCATAATGTAGGACAAAAACTAGTGGGATAAAGGAAGTAGACGGTTAGTATAGTATAAATGAAAGACACAGAGACATAACGGCTATGGGTTTAATATTCGAGGATGAATTATATTCATGAACAAGAAAAAAAACAAAACGACTCAAAGTCTGCTGTGTTTTCTATCTAGAAGAACTTCCCTTAACCACGAATGCAGGAACCTCGTGAACGCGCCATGACACCGGGGATGGACGAGACTCCAGTGCTACTCAGCAGATAATAACATAAGCGCTCACTGGGAACTTATACTAAACACTTAACAATTCAGCCGTATAAAAAACACTCTACTAACCATAGGCAAAGCCAGAGCTGACAGCTCTTTCACTTCTTTTGTGAACTCGACGGGTATAAAACTGCGAAGACGCCTGAGGAAAGCGCTGAGCAAACTTTCAGCCATCTTTTCAGCTTGTTGGAAACTGCAGTATTGAGGTGGATTCCTTTATCAGATCGCTTGTGAACTCTGCCCCCAGGAAAATAAACAGTAAATCAGAGCACACGCTTATCTATCTGATCTGTCTAATAATACAGCCAAGAGCTGCAGGAGAAACAGATTTACTGGTGGAAGTGATGAAAATGTACCAACTGTTTTATAATATTTGATAAAATGATATTTCAGTTGTGTTCATAATGATAGTCCTCTTACTGAACCAGGGCCATAAGGATATGTTTGTATGTATGTATATACTGTATATGTATATGTATACATATACATATATACACACACACACACATATATATATGTGTGTGTGTGTGTATATATGTGTATATATATATATATATATATATATATATATATATATATATATATATATATATATATATATATATTCATCAACTGGTTGTTGATTCAGCAAGCAACTTGTAATAATATACCACTGTCGTTACCATTAGTTATTGTGGCAATTATTACCAATATTTGTTACCATTGCTGTAAGAAACAAGGTCCAGCAAAATAAAATTTAGCAGTCTCTTGTTATATATAGTATTTCCATTAGGTGATTTTTTTTTTCATTATAGCATTAAATCAACAACCCAATTTGTAATGCAGTATGTTGTTTCTATCTTGTTCTATCCTGATAGTTGTTGTTACATTGAATTATAATGGGAAGATAACTTCTAGGCTAGATATCTGTACTCAGATATATTCTATTATACAACAGTTTGTTCTGAACATATCTGACAACAGCTTATTTTCACCAAATCTGTGTAATTCCTTATAATAATCTGTGAATTTACAGTACTGTGCAAAAGTCTTAGGCACATGCAAATAAATGCTGGAGAGCAAAGATGCCTTCAAAAATAATGAAATTAAATGTTTCTACAGTAAAAAAAATACTATAAAGAGCAGTAAACAGTAATAAATGAAACAAAAGCAATATTTGGTGTGACCATCCTTCACTTTAAAAATAATAGTACTCTCAGGTAGAGTGTGTGCAGTTTTATAAGGAAATGAGCTCTAAGTTTTACTGAGCATCTTGCAGAAGCAGCCACAGTTCTTCTGGAGACTTTGACTGTCACACTTGCTTTTTATTTTTGCAGCAAAACCCAGCAGCCTTCATTATGTTTTTTGTCTGAAAAGTGTCTCTTATGTAATATGCTGCTTTCTTTACTGACATACAAACATTTTTCTGTAACATTTAATTTTGTGCTGGAAAACTAATGTTTGGCAATCTAAAATGTTTTTGTACTGAATCAATAATGTAGAAGTCATAAAATAAAAATCTATAACAAAGTTTGTACTAAAAAAAATAGGGTGCCTAAGACTTTTGCATAGTATTGTATATATTCTTAGTTTATGGGTCATTGTCATGAATTGCTGCTTTTTTGACCTAGTAAATTGTATTTGTTTGTTTGTTTGTTGTAGTTTTTATTCAAAACAGGACATGGCCGTTATTGATCCCTAGAACATTCTGGCAACATTTAATGATAATAATAATAATAATAATAATAATAATAATCATCATCATCATCATCACTGAGTTTCTATCAGTTACAAATACACAAGAGATATAGAATAAGTATGAACATACTGCTTTTTATCAGTAAATGCAGCATGGGATGAATGTGTTATAGGCTAGAGTAGGTAAAAGTTTATCTGCAAATCAAACAAAGAAAAACACATTTAAGATCAGTAGCCTATATATTACCTTTAAAAAAAGAAAAAAGAAAGAAAGAACGAAAGAAAAAGTTGACGTGATAAGTGTAAACATGTGGCTCATACCACTAGATGGCAGGATAGCTGTACGTTTTAGGGAGTGTTCTTAGTCTCTAGGCTGTGTGACCAGATGGTGGAGCTGCTTCCTCACAAGTTGCAAAAAGCTCAAACGTGAAATGCTGAAGTCTCAGTGACCTGCCTCATTACAGCTCCTTTACTATGCAGTGAATATGAAAAGTCTACACACCCCTCTTAACACTGCATTGAAACTCATGTTCAAAAGTAATTATCATACACCTGTTATCAAGTATGTGATTGTGATTAAACCCAAATAAAGATCAGTTGTTTCTGTAGGACTTTCTTGACATTTTCTTGGTTTCATACAAAGCACACAGGATCTCATTGTTGATAGGCATTAATCAGGAGAGGGTAACAAAAGAAATTCCAAAACATTAGTTGTACCACGGAACACTGTGAAGTTCATCATCAACAAGTGGAGAAAATGGGGCACCACGGTGACATTACCAAGAACAGGACATCCCTCCAAAATTGATGAAAGGATAAGACGAAAACTTATCAGGCAGGCTGTCAAGTGACCTATGGCAACATTAGCAAGCACTGGTCACTCCTTGCATTTGATAACAATCATTCATATTTTTCACATGTCTGGGCTATGGGGTAGGGTGGATAGACAAAAGCACTTTCTCAAGAAAAAAAAACATCCAACCCTGCCTAAATCACCCAAACCATGCATCAAAATGTGTTATCATCTAATGAGACCAAGGTAGAACTTTTTGAGCATAGTTCTGTAAGATATGTTTCACACAAAAACAAGACAGCGTATCAGCCAAAGAAGTGAAGCGTGGTGATGGCAGCATCATTCTATGGGGCTGCTTCTCTTCAGCTGGGACTAGGGCTCTAGTCAAGATCTTGGGAATCATGGATAACTCAGAATACCAATCTATTTTGGCACAAAAATTGCAGTCCTCTGTTAGGCAACTAGACATGAAGAAAAAAAATCACCTTCCAGCACAATAACAACCCAAACCACAAATCCAAGTCAACAAAGGAATGGCATCAGAAGAAGATGATGAATTTTTTTAAATGGCCCAGTCAGAGTCAGATACATCCTATCAAAACCTGTGGAATGACTTGAAGAGGACTGTGCGCAAGACATCTTTTCAATTTGATAGACCTGAAGCAGGTTTGTGCACACCCCTTAACTAATAGCACCTTTTGCTTGTAATACAGCAATCAGTCTTTTTGGTTAAGAGTCTTCAAACTTAGCACATCTTGATTTGGCAATTTTATAACTGATCTCTCTCATCAACAAGGTGTTTCATCCTACAGACTTTCCACTCACAGGATGTTTTTTCAACCATTCAATGTAATCTCTAGAGAATTTCTATGTGTGAAATTCCCAGGAAATCAGCAGTTTCTGAAATATTCAAACCAGCCCATTAGGCACTAACAACCATGCCACGGTTAAAGTCACAGTGATTACAGTGATCCCATTCTGATGTTTGATGTGAACTTTAACTGAAGCTCTTGATGTGTATCTGCATGATTGTTTTGCATTGCACTGCTGCCACATGATTGGCAGGTGTTTCTTATAAAGTGGATGGTGAATGTATGCTGCTACGTAGTGAGAAAAAAAACAGCACATATTATTTGTGTAAAGTGTCAAGTGTAAAGTGACCAATGTAAAGTGTTCAAGTGGCAGGGGGGAGCAGGGGGAAAAACAAGTGTAAAGTGTGTCAAGTGACTTGGTGATACTTGGAATGCAGATAACCTGTCTGCAGGCTGTTTAGCCTGATAGCCTGCAGGTAAAAACTGTTCTTTAATCAGCTTATCAGTGACTGGATGCTCCGAAAACTTCAAAGAATAAACTATGTGCTGGGTGAGTGAGGTCAGAGGTGATTTTGTGTTCTTTCCTCAGGCACTGGGACTAGTAGATGTTCTCTATGGCTAGGAGATTGTTGCCTGCGATGAGTTCTGCTGTCCTCACCACTCTCTGGAGAGCCTTGCACTTGTGTGCGTGTAACTGCCATACCATACAATGATGCACCCAGTCAGGATGCTCTCTGTGGTACAGCAGTAGAAGCTGCTAAGGGTGTTTGGGTTCAAAAACCTGCATTTATTGAATAAGACACCTGCATCAATGTTTAATAACTTCATAGGTTGAATTATATTTTCACAGTCTTGATGTTCTTGACTAATTTTATGCATTGCCATAATCCTGGCATGAACTTAATCCTGTATTCAATATTAATTGTATCAAGATCCTTCTTATCACAAACACCCTGTTCTGGAAGAACCCCAATTCCCCAATCCCCAATTTGAAATCATGCCCACTTCCCAAGTCTCTGCCAACTCAAATCTCTCAAGCTTATTGGCATTCTAAACAGGTTCTCCGGTTACTCCTTCGAGTCTGAATACAGCTACATATCCTGCTTGTTTGTGGGTCTTTCTGCCTTCAGATTTGTCTTCAGTAAGTGAAAGGCATTCTCAATTGGGTTGAGGTCATTGGACATTTAAGAACATTTAATTTCTTGGCCTTAAGAAGCCCTTGGGCTGCTTTTGCGGTATATTTTAGGTCATTATCCATCTGTACTGCGAAGCACTATCAGTTTTGCAGCATTTGACTGAATCTAAGCAGAAAGTACAGCTCTATACAATTAATATGAATAAACAACAGTGACCCAGTTCTGTTGGCAGCAATACATACCCATGCCATAACACTGCCTCCACATGTTTGACATATGATGTGGTATGCATTGGATCATGAGCCCTTCCCTTCTTTCTCTATACTCTTCTCTTGCCATCATTCTGGTACAAGTTAATTTTGCATCAGAACTGGTCAGGCTTTTTTAAAGCTTTTTTTTTTTTTTTTTTTTTTTTTTTTTTTTTTTTTTTTTTGGCAAAGTCTAATCTGGCCTTTCTGTACTTAAATGTTACCAGTTGTTTGCATCTTGAGGTAAACCATCTGTATTTACATTCATGAAGGTGTCTCTTGATTGTAGACTTTGACAATGATACATGTACCTCCTCCAGACTGTTCTTGACTTGGCTAGATGTTGTGAAGGGGTGTTTCTTCACCAATGAAAGAATTCTGCGATCATCCACTTTAGTTGTCTTCCGTGGCCTTCCAGGCCTTTTGGTGTTGCTGAGCTTGCTAGTGCATTCCTGCTTTTTAACCAATGTACCAAATTGTTGATTTGGCCATTCGTAAAGTTTCTGCTATCTCTCTGATAGGTCTGTTTGTTTTTTTTTTTCAGTCTAATGATGGCCTCCTTCACTTGCATCAACACCTCTTTGGACCTCTTATTGAGAGTTACCATGAACAGCTACCAAATGCAAATTCAATGCTTGGAATCAAATCCAGACCCTGAAATGAAATGAAATGTCATGAAATAACCAGGAAACAGGCCACATCTGGAAACTGCTTATCAGTCAACTGTCCAATTACTTTTGAGCCTGTGAAAATGGAGAGACATCTTGATTGTACACTACCACACTGGATTTCATTTCAAACCCAATGTGGTAGTGTACAGAGGCAAAATTATGAAAATTGTGTCACTGTCTAAATACTTATGGCCCCGATTGTGTACACCGATCAGCCATAACATTAAACCACTGACAGGTGACGTAAATTGATTACCTTGTTACAGTGGCACTTGTCAAGGGGTGGGATATATTAGGCAGCAACTGAAGAGTCAGTTCTCGAAGTTGATGTGTTGGGCCAAATTGTGATGGCTAGAAGTCTGGGTCAGAGCATCTCCAAAATGGCAGGTTTTGTTGGGTGTTCATGGGAAGGGGTTAGTACCTACCAAAAGTGGTCCAAGGAAGTTGAACTGGTGACAGGGTCATGGGTGCCCAAGACTCATTAATGTGCATGGGGAGCTAAGGCTAGCCTATCTGGTCTGTTCCCACAGAAGAGTTTCCGTAGCACAAATTTTTGAAAAAGTTAATGCTGGCTATGATAGAAAGGTGTCGGAACACATAGTGCGTCGCAGCTTGCTATGTATGGGGCTGCATAGCCACAGACCGGTCAGAGTGCCCATGCTGATCCCTGTCCACTGCCAAAAGCGCCTACAATGGGCACATAAGCATCAGAACTGGACAGTGGAGCAAAGGAAGAAGGTGGCCTGGTCTGATGAATCATGTTTTCTTTTACATCATGTGGACAGTCGGGTGCGTGTGCGTCGCTTACCTGGGGAAGAGATGGCACCATGATGCACTATGAGAAGAAGGCAAGCTGGGAGTGTGATGCTGTGGGTAATGTTCTGCTGGGAAACCTTGGGTCTTGGCATTCTTTGACACGTACCACCTACCTAAACATTGTTGCAGACCAAGTACTCCCCTTCATGGCAACAGTGTTCCCTAATGGCAGTGGCCTTTTTCAGCAGGATAATGCGCCCTGGCACACTGCAAAAATTGTTCAGCAATGGTTTGAGGAACATGACAAAGAGTTCAAGGTGTTGACTTAGCCTCCAAATTCCCCAGAACCCAATCCAATCGAGCGTCTGTGGGATGTGCTGGACAAACAAGTCCAATCCATGGAGGCCCCACCTTGCAACTTACAAGACTTAAAGGATCTGCTGCTAACATCTTGGTGCCAGATACCACAGCACACCTTCAGAGGTCTTGTGGAGTCCATGCCTCGATGGGTCGGAGCTGTTTTGGTGGCACAAGGGGGACCTACACAATATTAGGCAGGTGGTTTTAATGTTATAGCTGATCGGTGTATATACTGCTCAGTTCCATATGCTCATTACTTATTTGCATTCCCTGTTTACACTGCTAAGTCATTGTTACTCATGTTCTGTTCTTGGCTTTGTTTTGTGCTACTTGTTTTTTAAACAATAAACCTAAGTGCTTATTTTAACCTGCATATGTATCAGGTTGTCTGGTCCAATCCTGACACACCTCACAAAATTAAATAATTTGCTGTACACCACAGCACAGTTGAATTCTCAAATCTAATTGGTGAGAAAGTGTTGATTAATTTTCTATAACATCAGCTCTGGCAACAGTTCTGGCTGCAAGGCAAGTTTTATTCCAGGTTTATATTAATGTGCTGATTCTAATACATTACAAACATGTGTGGAGGAGGCTCCACATATTCTTAGCCTAATAATGAACTGGTTTAAAAATAAATGTTATTTAACAAAGAGAAAAAAATTACCTTTATGGTGAAGTTTTCTGTGAAGAGACATTTATTTAACATTTATGGAATAAGTCTTGGGTGTCAGTGTACTGTTGTGTAACAGTCAGTAAGGTTTCTACTTGCTGAAAGAGACTTAATGACAGAGGACTTTGCACTAACAAAGGATTCTGTCTTGTTAACTGGACAAGATGTGCATATATGCTGCCAGCAATATCAAAAGCGGGAGTGTGTTATTGCGAAAAACAGTGCTGTAAAGCATTTCACTGTCCATTGTTTGCATTCTGCCTTCAGCATGAAGCAACTTGAATAATAAAGACTCTTATTATTATAAAATAATAATAATAATAATAATAATAATATATATATATATATATATATATATATATATATATATATATATATATATATATATATATATTATAAGGAATTACACAGATTTGGTGAAAATAAGCTGTTGTCAGATACTGTCAGAACAAACCATTGTATAATAGAATATATCTGAATATAAATTTCTAGCCTAGAAGTTATCTTCCCATTATAATTTAAAATAACAACAGAAACAATATATTGCATTACAAATTGGGTTGTTGATTTAATGGAATTCGATATAATGAAAAAAAAAATCACCTAATGGAAATACTGTATGTAACAAGATTTTTGAATATTATTACAAAATTTTTTGAAGTTGCTGAACCAACAACCAGTAGATGAACAAATGGTTAATCTCTTGCCTAGAGTTCATCATTGAAATTATCCCTTGTCATGCCATCTCAGCAAAGTAAATTCCATGCTTACTTTAATTTAGAACCATACTTTCATGTATAAATAGGCCTAACGGGTACACACCATATATGTTCTTGTTTCAGCCATAATGAATGGGTGTTTGAAAAACAGTAAATGAGAGAAAGGCACTGTAATTACATCTGCCCATGTTCCCAGAGACTCATGATCATAGTGATCAGAGTGCCACTGCACATCCAACCGCTTGTTAACTGCTTATTCGTTAGGCGTCTGACCTCTTAATTGCCTCAATAGTAAAATGAGATTTTGTGGTCAAGGGTAGGGCCTTGACTTTTTTTTACAGTCACGCACTGCCTCTCCTTGTTAAAGCCGATGGTGTATATTTCATTGTGCATATATTTGTGTCTCTCTGCTCTCAGTGCTAATTTGATCTGATTCTGAAATGGCTTCAACCTTACCAGACTAAAGGTCTTGTGGGTTTTTGTGTACAGGTAGCAAGTGTGACCACATAGCAAGAGATTATAACGGTTGTGAAATTCAGGTTTTTGTATGAACTGTTATTATTCAACTGCTTCTGCCATGTCTATGTCCATGATGTCATCGGATATAATTACTGTGGTGCACATGTCTGCTAAACAGAGGTTGGATTTGTTTACTTAAGCCATAACAAAAAAATCTCAACACCAGCTAATAAAAAGTCTGATTTGTCTTTTGAGCCCACCAATGAAATCTTTTTGAGATATATTCTTTGATTATGACATTAGATAAATACATCCAATTCCCAAACCAACATTTTCCCACATTCCCCCTACAACTAATATCCATGCTGATATTAGTATTTATAAGTCTCCTTTTAAGAGTTGTACTGAATGACAGTATATTTATTTCTATTGTACAATACTGCTATAATTTAGTAATTCCTATTCTGTTAATATTTAGTCAGACACAGTCTTTCAGATAATTGCTTTGCGCTATTGGTTTGTCTGCTCTGATCTGTTCAATAAAACTGCATCCAAACCCACCTGAGTCTGACAGAAGATTTCTTCTACCAAGGATGCAGTGGGTCATGGACAATTACCGCAAGTATTTTCACCCCACCGAAGAGTAGTTGGGCAATAGCAACAACAGCTAGCTGCCATCCATACAAACCTCTCCCAACACACCTCACTGATGCAGACATCAACCTAGAATTGCAACCAGTAGATTCATCTATGCAATGTGAAGCCTAACTTTGGCGAACAGTAAGGGAGGGAGTCATTACCCATTGCATTATGCCAACGTGTTTGGAGACAAGTGCCGTTCACCGGGAAAACATAGGGGATTGCCCTTCATTGGGAATCCCTTTACCATCATCAACTAAGTACCCTATTGGTCTGGAACTTCCCTAGCTACAGACCCACAACCCATAAATTTCACCACAATGCTATAAATCATGCATTCAATCACTACTGAGTCTACATTGACTAAAAGTAGAACAACCCCAACATTGAACAACCCCCAGACATTCTTGGTACCACAATGTCCTTAACAAAACCAAAGCATGTGCACTACCCTTGTATTGGCCCTATGACTATGATATTAAGCAATTATCAGATATGACCCCAACTTGATTTTGTATTTATCACATGCCTGCAGTAAAGGATAAAGCCATGGAGGAGTACATTTCTAAAGCACTCGGGGTTATCTTTGAACTGGACTTACTCAAATGAGCCTGTATTTTCACTAACCTTGATCTCAGAAGTGTCTACAACCTAATTTGGATTGTGAGAGTGATGAATGGAAGACCACCTTTAGCACTGCTTTGGCCACTATGAATACTTAGTCATTCTGTATGGATTGGTCAATGTACCCTCATTTGTTCAAGCATTTGTAAATGATAATGCTAGATACATTATCTCAGACACGCTTGCATCACTTACATTAACAATATTTGAATTTCACTATTCATCTAATTTGTGAAACGCATTCTTCAAAGGCTCTTGGTCAATAGGTGATTTGTAAATTTCATGTTCCTAGTGTTTCATTTCTAGGGTACATTATCAGTAAAGAGGGTGTGTTCATAGATGAGTTGAACGAGGGTGAATTCAGTAGACTTGCCAATGCCCAAAATAGCAAAGGATCTACAAAAATTCTTTGGCTTTGCCTTAACCCACTAAAATCTATATGGGTCATATACTATTCTCACTTCCATTTTACCACCTCATACCTTCCTGGCTCCATGACACTAAAGCTGATTACCCAACTCCGAAGAAGTAAATTAGAAGCAAGAAGATTCTTGCTCCATGGGGCCATTACATAGGAAATGGATTGTGAAATTTCCCAAGCACATGAAAGCCATCCCACTCCTCCTCACTGTTCTAATGTACCTCCCAATATTCATGATAAACTGTTTACTGCCCTCTCATTATTAGTCACCAGGCACTCTTCAATACTGACTAGTAATGGGATTCCATGCTCTCTGACATTCAGAGATTTATTAGGACCTGTTCCACATGCAGTCAAGCAGAAGTCCTGCCCATTCACCAATGTCGCTGGTCACACTTCAGCATAGAGTTAATCACAGATCTACCAGATTCAGTCAAAATGACTGCTATTCTAGTAATCATTAACCAGTTCTCCAAATCACTTAGTTTAATCCAATGTCACATTTTACCCACGGCTTTTGAATCTGCCGAGTCTATATTTCAGCACATATTTAGGAACTTTGACATCCCTGAGGATATTGTTTCAGACAGAAAACCTCAATGCACAATTCCTCAATTCTGGAAAGTTTCCATTGTATCCATTGAATCGTTGGAACCCATGATCCTCAACTAAAAACAAAACAAACAAAACAAAAAAGACAAACCATGTCACATGACCAGTCACATGATCCATGTTCACAAGTCTCTGGCCTTTTGAATAGTTATACCTGTTCACTATCACACACAATCCTATAAAAGGCCTGGACAGTCTTCAGTTCTTTGAAACTCTCACTCAAACCTTCAACAGTAACATTACTCAGTAACATGACAGTTATATATATGTTTTTTACTGTGTTTTGTCTAGTTGTCTTTTTTTGCCTTTACCTAGTAGATTCTTGTAGATTCTTTGCCCACCTCACATTTCTGCTCACTGTTTTGCGCTGATCTTTTTTAATAAAACCTGTATTTGCATCCAAACCTCTCTGTGAAAATATTTGTGTGAAAAAACATCAGCTGTAAAGTGTACTTCTAACATACCTCGTCTCTATATTAAAGGCTTTACCACGGTTAAAGAAAAATGCAAATTACACGAAAGTGCGTGACTGGCTCCACATTAAATACTGTAAGTGGGTAAGCAGTATTTATAGTTCACAGTGTACTTTCCACATTGTTGATGTTCTTGGCCACTGTTGTGCTTCGGTCACTTTTGTCCTGTGCCATAATGGCAGCACGAGCTTGACCAAACTTTAAATTTTAGTTACATCAGTATCCCTTTGAAGTAATGAAATGCGTAAAAAAAAAAAAAAAAAAAAAAGTCACTTGGCTGAAGAGGAGTACTGCACCACAAAGTTACATAATGCTTAACGAATAAGCAGTTAACAAGTAGTTGGATGTGCAGTGGCATCTCCATGTAGTCTGGGTTCTACTTTCATGTTAGAGATCATAGTATATACAGTGTTTCTACACTTTCTACACAAGATTTAGACGACTAAAGATTCAGATCACTAAAATAAGTCTAAGACAATGTAATGAGTGTTTGTCTTTAACCATCTCACTGGAACTACAGTTAGAAACATTTTTTAAATTAAAAAGTGAATTATTTTGATTGAGTCGAGTACACATGTTGGTAAAATATAACAAAATGGGAGAAATGATAAAACATGACATAATAGGAAATAATAGGGAAAAAGACAAAATGAGAAATTAAGCTATCTGTTTTTATTAAAGTTCTTGCATTTCTACTTGCATCTGTTCTCCAACAGAAATGGAAAGCCACATTTCTTTTACATACTCGACTTAGTGCATCACTTTAAAGTGCCAGTCACGAATCACTGAAACTAGTTTTTATTGCAGTGATTTTTTTCTTTTAAAATTGACTAAATTTTACAATATGTTTTTTTGTGAATAAATCCAAAGTTTTAATAAATAAACTTAAATTGCACAAAAACCTACAAGACTTAAAATCAAATTTCAATCAGGCATAAACTTATAAAGTTTTTTTTTTTTTTTTTTTTTTTACAAACATATTGACCCTGACAACACAGGTCACGTTATAAGGTGAGACCTTGGTAGGGTCTACTATACAAAATAAATACCCTTCAGATTTTATTTGTACAGGTATAAAACAGTATAAAATTTCATACAGCACATAAAAATAGCACACAGTGTTTTGAGTAAGAAACACACAGACTACTAGAATTCCATGATCCACGGTGTCCATAATTGTTAGGCTGCTTAGGGAAATATGTTGATGGTAATGATGAGCACTGGGTTCATTCAAACTGGCAAGAAAAAAGTGTCCTCATTGGGAGTTCTAACTACACTGCAACCAATATAAACTTAGAGTACTAAAATCTCCTTAACAGTGTGAACAATAAAATATTATAAACTGAATTTTACTAAATGTAAGCTCCACTTTTGTGTATTAATAAATATGATTAATAATATTAAACTAAAAGAGACAAACATAAGAATTTCTACAACATTAGCACAGCAGGAGGTGTTGGGAATGCTGGCACGTGAATCTTAGTCTAAAAAAAATCCTCAACTTAGTAAACACGAGACTCATAATTATAATTGCACTTCCCTGGTGACACATAGACTGAGATTTAATGACTGTTTTCTTTCCAAATGTTTATATACATTTAATATCTACCTTAAATATGCATTATATTTATAGAAACACTAATCAAACCCTGGCATCAATGACTTGGACTTTGAATTCTGAAATATACAATCCCATGAAGATGAAAGCATGCAGACTTAGTGAATCAGGCCATTTGTGTTAATAACAGGAGCTGTAGATGGAGTATGAAAAAAATTCACGTTTGGGCTCTGTCATGGTGCATGATTTGTGTACTGGTATTAGTTTGCTGTGTTTCGTAACTTGTGTCTGTCATGGCTTTCACAAGCCTGTGCTGTTGGCCCATGTAGGGAAAGAGTCCAAATGGAACATTGCCTTTCCCCAGGTGTTGATGGACAATGTGATGCAGAAGATCCCTATAATGTTCATCATTATCCCGGCCTTTGCCTTGAATGAAGAAAACCACCAAATGATTAGAAGAAAACAAGAATAAACCCAACATCATGATAGTAGAGCATATGTGATCTAAAAATAAATGTATAATGGTCAAGGACAAGGTCATTAATAGTATTTAAATTTATTTAGGGTTCTGGTTATCCTATAGTGTATCTGAATTTGAGAATGTGTAAATAGATTCTGTTAATGAAGGGTCAAATGCAATCAAGAATTCATTGCACTAAACTAACTCTAAAGTGGACAAATTACTAAGCAATCAGAGTATTTATAGCTTTCATGAGCATGAATATTATGTAAGAGAGAAGTCTCACCATGTCTGAAACCTTGAGGTAGCCATAGGAGAATACGATAGCATTGGGAGGTGTTGCCACGGGTAACATGAAGGCAAAAGAGGCGCTGAGTGTGCAGGGCACCATGACATACAGGGGGTTCATTCCAATGGAGTGTGACTAAAATGCAAAAATGAAACATTATATGCATTACATTCGGTTAAACCACTACTATAATTCTCTAATTCAGATCTCTAATTTAAGTGGTGGTTTTCGGTGCTCTGAGCCGTTATTTAGTCTGTGTAATTAAGCTAGGATCCGTCAGGATGATACATCCAAGACTGACTCATGTCTGCAAGAAAGCAGCCGCTCCTCAGAACTATTGCACAACTGGGGAGCAAACCATAACATAACAGCTGACGCATAGTAATTTAAGCTTTTGAGACAAGGATTAGATCTTTTTTGGGTGTAAAAGAATTGAGGAGGTCGAGGTTTTCTGTATGTGCTTGCAAAATGAGCATGACTGTTACAGACATGAAGATGTGCTTAAACATGCGTAAACAGGAATGGCCTTAATTTTTTAGTCATGTCAGTCATATTTCGGTGGAATTATAACATCTTCTCTTAAACTGTAGTAATAAAAACATCAAAATTCAAGAGATAAATGTTTATTTCACTGTTTTTGTTCCCTCACGTCCACTGCGTGTGATACTTTTTGAAGAATGCATATTTACTGTGTATTTAATTAGATGAAGCCTCATGTGCATAAACAAGTGCAATTTATTTAATTTAAAAAAAGTTCCAATACAAAAGTACTTGTAAAAATATCAGCAGTAAACTGGCATAGATTGTTTGTTATATCAACTGTTTTAAATAAATTTCTCTATTTGCACGTAGTGCCTTAAAAGAAAATAATACTTTCTCAAGCACTTTTACAAAAGGATATGTAAAGCAAAATCAGTAAGAAATCAATATGGATACAGAAATAGTATATGTAAATGCATTTGTTCCTCATTAACTCTCATTTTCTAACTCCTTTCTCTGCTCTCTGTCTCTCTGTTCATTTAGGATTGTCACTCCTGCCTGAATGTCACTCCTGCCTGGTCCATTGCAGCCAAGTCTCATTGCAAAGCTTTGTAAGTTAACTGAAGAACAGCCGAGTAGTGCAGTTTGGGGAGGGCAGAAGGACAATTGGGTTGCCTGTGAGCACAGATAGGCAGCTGAATTGGGCTGCTTGAGAACTTGGCTGTCTGGTGTAGGGGCCTCTAAAAGGGACTGAAATAATGTAGTGAAAAATGAATGGACAACTGGGGGTTGTGGATCTGGGCCAGGGTAGTGCTTCAATGCTTGTCTTCACTGGCACTCACTCACAGAGTATACACTCACATCAATCGACTACTACTTCTACTACTATTACTACTACTACAGTAAACTGCAGCCTGGAGTGTGTTTCATCATGACTTTTTTTCATGTTACCCTTACCATAGAGGCCAGGACAGGGAGGAAGAGGGTAGCGGTGGCCACATTGCTGGTGCACTCAGTGAAAATGGATATCAGGAGACAGAGGACAATGGCAATGGCCCAAGGAGGAATACTATGCAGAGGTGTTAGCTGATTACCCATCCATCTGGACAGACCTGATTCCTGGAGCAACAACAACAGTTCAAAAATAAGAAAAATATATTTACAGATTAAGATCATGACAGCTTACAGTATGTGGGCAAGTTATTCAGAATTTTTACCCACCCTGTAATCCATCCATTTTTGAACAAATAAAACACATCTATTCGATCTACTCTTTGTGAAAAAGGGTTCCTCAAGGGTTCTTGAGGAATGTTTAACAGTTCTAGTTAAACAGCTTCTATTTGGAAATCTTTCTAAAAGGAAAACCAAGTTTTAATCTACATACAACTTTTAAGGCTTCTTCCAGAGAGACAAACTGAAAAGCTCTTTATAGTACTATATGGAGTCCTTCATTAGAAAGCAGAATGCAAAGGTACACATTAGGTAGGAGGAGAAAATGGTATATGGTTAAATATTACCTCACTCCCTTTGGCCAGTGCAAATCCTCCTCCAAGGAGCAGAACTATGTTCCAGGGCATTTTCCTCTGAGCTACCTTCCATGTAAGCAGAGCTGCCATGGGGATACCCAGAGACAAACAAAGCCAATACTATGAGTCAGTGACATGCACATCACTTCATAATTCATCATTTTTGTGGTAGTAAGGTGTCTCCCACCTGGACCAGGACTAGAGGGTGGCCAGCAACAGAACATCGGTGGTGTTGATGGCAGAATGAAAAGAAGCACAGCGATGAGAACTGCCACTGTGGCATCTGTCACATACCTGATGTTTTAGTAACAATGGGAAATTATTCTATATTTAGTACCATGTTTAATCCAAACTATATCCATAAGCCACAGTTATGATTTAGTGAAAATGCAACAAAGTAAATGAAAGCTTTGCAAGCACAATGTAACCCATACTCAGCTTCTGAGTTGAACGTGTGTGTGGCCCAGCCAGCCACAAAGCCGGGATCCCGGGTGAACCACAGGACCACAAGTAGAATGAAGAGAGCCAACACACTGAACTCTCCATATGTCATAGGTCCAAGCAGCCGGTGCTGCTCTCGGATCACATTATACGCCGCAATGTCTTTCTCTGTCTGCACTCCCTTGCAGCCCCATGTCTTCCTGAAGCTGGTGGAAAGAGGGCAAGAAGAAACAGCTACATGACAGAGATGGACTGTGGGACTCAGTTGTACTGGTTAAATAAGGGTTAGCATTAACAACACTTACTTGAATCCCATGAAAAGAAACTGCAGCCACAGCCAGGCTAAAGCTAGCATCAGGATCATGTTTGGAAATGCAAAGCCAAACCAGGATGCAAAATTGATGACATCACCATTCTGTGGAAACAATCTAAGGGAAAAGGAAAAGATAATCACTTAATGTGATAATAGAATAAAAGAGAAAGGAAGGCAAGAATAACTGAATTGTAGAGTTAGAAGGAAAAGGAAGGCTATCAAATTCTTTGAAATTTGAGGTTATCGTCAGTACTTAGGTGTGACACCCACTGATTCATTTGTCCCTTGAGTACCAGGTTAGGGCCTGTGCCTGTGAGCGTGGCTGTTCCCCCGATGCTGGCAGCATAGCACACACACAACGTCATGCCTTTACATATCCGTTTTCTCTCTGCTGCATCTTGATGCCTGGTAGCTTCAGTTGACATGTTCAGACCACTTAACACCACTGCTGGGTAGAAAATAATCACAGCAAACAAAAATCTCACATATTAAAGTACAACACTGTTGAGAGCCATTCTATTAGGTAAGGCTGAAAATGGTGAGATGTATGATCTTCTATAAAACACATAACAATGGCCACATATCTGACCTTGCCCGTCTTTTTGTTTAGCCGACTCATTGTTTTGTGTGTCTGTTGCCTGGTTGGGCTCCATGCAGGAGCTGAGTGGGACTGTATCGATTTCCTGGTTGTTCAGTTGTTCCAGGACCGCCTGCACTATGGGAACCATCATAGCTGTGGTGGCGGTGTTACTGATCCACATGGAGAGGAAAGATGTAACAGCCATGAAACCTAGCATTAGCCTGTGTCCAAACACAGAGGAACAAAGAGAAATAAAGAAAGAACCTTCAAATAAATGTTGGCAGCTTCTTAAGAACTGCATGGGGAAGAGACACTACAATTGTTCTAGTTTAATTAGTGGTCACCTACAGTGCTGGACGCACTCCAACGAGGAGCAGCACTCGGAGAGCAATGCGCTTGTGCAGGTTCCAGTGCTCGACAGCTACTGCCACCATTAGGCCACTCACAAACAACATATTAGTGTCCTTTAAATATTGAATGCACACCTGGAGAACGACAGGAGAATAAACAGTACAGTTAATTTAACAGCCATAATTCAATGGAAAAGAAGAATCAGATTAATGTGATACTTAGATAATAAACCAGTGATGTGCAGAAACTTCAGATTAGAGCCTAAACATGGAGCCTTAATATTGAGACACCTGTTTTGACTTCATGATGCCGAACAGAGGAAAGAGGACAGCAGGCAGCAGAGAAGTCACAGCCAGAGGAAGAGCTTCTGTACACCAGTACACTGCCATCAGTGAGATCACGTAAGCACAGCTGGCCTCCTGGAATACACACAGTCATCAGACTACACACTCAAATTATCTCAAACAAGCAACTCTGGAAAGAAAAATTAAAAGTTCAAGATTTAAAAAAAACCTAGAACTTCTAAGAGTTCTTTGGTTATCCCGTAAAGTTCTATGTAGAACCTTATAACTGGCAGTTTAGCTATCTGAAAGAGTTCCAAGCAGTGCTTCGTTTGTAAAACATGAGGTACTGGAACACCAAGGGAGAGATGATCCAGGAAGTGGTGACGAAGTGAAAAGGTCCTGGAAGATATAGATACAGCAGTGCTCCAAGCTCTTTGTGTAATATAGTAATGTGGAATGCCATGATATAGGGCTAACAGCCTAGATATTACATGTTACGACAAGGGATTGCAGCAGTAACTTTACGCTTCACAATATGTGCTCAAGCTCTCATCAAACATTCTGCTCAGAACATAGAGTCGTTCAAACGTACATTATGACCTCTAAACAGCGTAACATGAATATAACAACACAAATACTGATATTAATGAAAAAAAAATCTTTCTTAGCTTGCCTAAGTATCCAAAATACTCCACAAGCAAAATAGTCCTGTAACTAACATCATGTAACAGTCTTCTCCTTACGTCACAATTTCCTCTGCTCATGTGAGGCAGTTCAGTGTGCTTTAGAACCATGGTTCTCAAGGAGGGGTCTCGGGACCCCCAGGGGTCCCTGAAAATTTATTTTGTTACAGTGGTGAAAATCTCAATCCAAACAAGCATACACAAATGTACATTATTGTATTTATTACTGAGTTCTTATAGTTATTAAGATATATGACTGGATACATTAAACCCATTCAATTCATGTATCCAGTCATATATCTTATAGTTATTAAGATATATGACTGGATACATGAATTGAATGGGTTTAATCCAAACCTCAATAACCAAGTAAGTAGGCCTATAAATAATAATAACTTGGACCTAATATTTTCTGTCTGTAGAAATATCAGAAATTAAACAGAATTTAAAAAATAAGAACATTGGAATAGTTCAATATTCATATTATGTTCACGAATTAAATCTGTGCTGAAGAGAGTCCAATAACATTTACATTAACATCGGCTGCAAAAGGTTTGAGAACCCCTGCTTTAGAAATCCAGAAACTCACATAATGCACAGGGTTGAATTCTGTGAGCGGTGGACCAACAAGTTTCAGAAACAGAAATGACACCTCTCTTGCTTTTTCGTGTCTTGTTCTTTCTCATCATTTTTGTCAGCTGGTTTTTTTTTTTTTTTTTTTTTTTTGGCCATATCCATGATGCACATGTGACTGATAACTCAAAGTAAACATGGATTATATTTTCCAGTTGGTTAACACATTTTTTGAAGGGAGGTGCCCATAAAAATGATCACTTATTAAAATTACTTTGTATTATTATTACGTTATTTCCTCTTATTGTTATTAAAGGAGAAAATGTGCCTGATCCATGTAAAGAAGTCCAAGTAGAGGTTTAAAGTAGTACTAGTTCCAAGTAGAGTAATTTTCAAAAGCTAAGAACCCTTAACTATCAAAAAGAACAATTCAACAACCATTGATGGGTTCTTGTTTCTAGGAGTGTAGTATACATATTAAATGCAGTATAGTACAGTGTGATACGGGTGTTTATACAATGATACAGTAAACTTTGGTTCATAGTTTTAATCACATAAACAACAGCAGCTCATTTGGGGTAACTTTCATGAAGAGGTTAAAAGTATTATTTTATACATTTTAAACGTCAGAAGAGACACAGGTATGTACAAAAGAATGAATGAATTAGATATAACAATGAGTAGTCTGCAGCTTGATGCATTTCTATACTGATTCCACCTGAAGAAATATTAGCAGGGGAAATCAGCTATGTTTTTGCATTCTGATAAGCAATCTTCAATACTGAATTAAATGCTTCTACTACTAATACTAATACTGCTACTACTACTAATACTAATACTGCTACTACTAAAAATAATACTGCTACTACTACTGCTATTACTACTACTGCTACTACTACTATTACTAATAATAATAATGATGATAATGATGATGATGATAATAATAATACTGCTACTACCACTAACAATAATACTGCTACTACTACTGCTACTACCACTACTACTACTACTACTACTAATAATAATAATAATAATAATAATGATGATAATGATGATAATAATAATAATACTGCTACTACTACTGCTACTACTAATACTGCTACTACTACTGCTACTACCACTACTACTACTACTACTACTACTAATAATAATAATAATGATGATAATGATGATAATAATAATAATACTGCTACTACTACTGCTACTACTAATACTGCTACTACTACTGCTACTACCACTACTACTACTACTACTACTACTACTAATAATAATAATGATGATAATGATGATAATAATAATAATACTGCTACTACTACTGCTACTACTAATACTGCTACTACTACTGCTACTACCACTACTACTACTACTACTAATAATAATAATAATAATAATGATGATAATGATGATAATAATAATAATACTGCTACTACTACTGCTACTACCACTACTACTACTACTACTAATAATAATAATAATGATGATGATAATGATGATAATAATAATAATAATACTGCTACTACTACTACTGCTACTAATACTACCAATGATGATGATGATGATAATAATAATAATAATAATAATAATGCTACTACTATTACTACTGCTGCTGCTGCTACTACTACTACTACTACTACTACTAATAATAATAATAATAATAATAATAACGGTATGAGACATGTGATATACATTTGGTTACCTCAACACACAACTGAACTAATGCTGAACTACACTCAGCAGATAAAAAAAGTCAAAAGCTGCAGTTATGTCCCAGTGGATGGTCTTGATACCCAAAGGATGCCACACAGTATTGCCAGACGCCTAACATAAACATACGTAAATAAACTTCATCAGCTTCGTTGCATCTACCAGAATGAAGGTGGGTTTGACGTACCGTTGTGCCCACATACAGTGGAAGTGGAAGAAGTATTAGAGGCGTGAAGAAAAGAATTATGCCATTCTTTAAGCTCCAGATGGATTTCAGTATGGGCGACATCTCCAGATGAATGAAGAGAGATCTGGTGTAAAGAAGTAGCACACTGTCAGACTTTTTAAACTTGGAGAGAGAGAGAGAGAGAGAGAGAGATGGCAATGAATGAATACGCACTCACTGACGCAGTGAACACTCCCCCAACATATGACAGCTTTAAACCTGGGAATATGCCTACATTTAATGTTTGTTAGATTTTATTTCAGATAAAATTCATTTACTACACCTGCAGATGATTGTGTGTGACTGTAGTCTGTATCCTGTCTGTTAAACAGGAGCTGCATCACAGGTCTTGCGCCATTGTAAACTACACTAAGTGTACTATAGCACACTGACATGCTTTTCAGTAGAGGAGTATGCAATAGTATTTGGACGTAGCATCACTCTGGTTTGTTTTGATGAACAGATATACCGGCTAATCCAAGGTTGAGTTACATTACAGCACCCCCTTGTGGAATAAAAGCGACATTGTCAGTCCTGTGGGTCACCTTTCACCTTTAAGCTACTATTCATCCCATTCAAAGCCCACTGCAGTCTTGCTCTTACCTTTCTCTGTGAGCTTCTCCATCCTTGTATTCCATCTCAAGCTCTCCGGTCATCCTTACAGCAGACTATCCACCAATGAGTGGCACGTCCTTTAGAAAATGGTCTTCAAACTGTGGAATGGCCTACCCCAATCTCACAGTGACTGCACTTCTGTTGCTTCCTTCAGATCTGTGAAATCTTTTAAAACATTTTCTTCTCACAATATTACTATTCTCTTTCTACACCTCAAAGCCTGTTTATTCTATTACTCTACATTTACACTTACATTTATGGCATTTGGCAGACACCTTTATATAGAGCCACTTACAAAAGTGGTTTAAAGTTAAAAAAAAAAAACAACCACATCCTCCAGATAGTTTACTAGGTCAGGGACTAAGAATACCATCAAAACCCTTTTGGGGAGGTTAGCACAGTATGAGAAACACAAGACAATGATTTATTTTTAATTCCAGAGTGCTAATTTAAGTACTTGGTGAAAAGGTAGGTCTTTAGTTTTCATTTGGAGACAGCTAGTGACCCAGCTGTTCAGACAGCCAGGGGAGGTTTGTTCCACCACCTAGGCGCCAGGGCTCTTTCTACTCATTAAAGCCTTTTTTTTATAAATAGTTATATTGTGTTGCATACCTGAAAAGGCGCATAAACAAACAAACAAACAAACAAACGAATACTATTCAGTAGCACACAATCAATTATTCAGCTCATAGTCTGGTAAATTACAGAAAAATAATGCTGTTGTTCTTCTTTCGGCTGCTCCTGTTAGGTGTCACCACAGTGGATCGTTGTTCTGCATATTTGATTTGGCACAGTTTTTTACACTGCTTGCTCTTCCTGACTCAACCCTCCCCAATTTTATCCAAGCTTGGGACTGGCACTGGGAGTGCACTGTCATGTGCAACCCCAGTGGCTGGGGTTATTCCCTGGCCAGGAATCAAATCTCGAGAGTGCCAGTGAGAGCACCATGGCCTAACTGATTTAAGGAATAAATCAGACTCTAAGCTGAAAACCATATATATTAAGAGAAAAGATACAACACCTTAACAGATTTAGCTTTTACAAAACCCACAGAATCCAAGAATGCACAATTATTTTGCTATATTTCACATGTGACCATGTTTATCACATGTGATTATGTGAGTGCCATGATATCATGAATAATAAAAGAATAGGGGGGAAAAACAAAAACGAAAACATGCACTACATAAGAAAATTCCACATGTGAAAATGTGTGAAACATGACATGTGAAGTGTTCGTACTGAAAAAAAAGTAGAGGTAAGAGTTAAATAGAGTTTTAGGAGGTGCCAGGAACTCTACTTCTCCTGTGGATGCCAACAGTGTGGGAACAAAACTGTTTCATTTGTGTGACTGTGGGAAATGTGAATGAAACAACTGAGTGGCAAGGATTAATTTTCAGTATTCTCTTGACATCAAAATAATATCAATAATATCAGTGTCTTCTGATTATTTTTTGGCAAAGATACATGAGTCAACAAAGTTTAAACTAGCAAAATGGACACATTTTTCTTTAATGATCAAATATACCATATCTAATATACACAGATCATCTATAACATTAAAACCACCTGCCTAATATTGTGTAGGTCCCCCTTGTGCCACCAAATCAGCTCTGACCCGTCGAAGCATGGACTCCACAAGACCTCTGAAAATGTGCTGTGGTATCTGGCACCAAAACACCAAGAGACATCTTGTCCCCAGGTAGGTGATGCACACGCACCTGGCCATCAGACCAGATCACCTTCTTCTATTGCTCCATGGTCCAGTTCTGATGCTCACACGCCACTGTAGACGTTTTCGGTGGCAAACAGGGGTCAGCATGGACAGTCTGAGCAGTGTGCAGCTTCGCAGCCCCATATGCAGCAAGCTGCGATGCACTGTGTGTTCTGACACCTTTCTATCATAGCCAGCATTAACTTTTACAGCAATTTGTGCTACAGTAGCTCTTCTGTGGGAACGGACCAGACATACTAGCCTTTGCTCCCCACACGCATCAGTGAGCCTTGAGAGCCAATGATCCTGTTGCTGGTTCACCAGATGTCCTTGCTTGGTAGGTTCTTTTGGTAGGTTCTAACCACTGCATACCAGGAACACCCCACAAGACCTGCCATTTTGGAGATGCTCTGACCCAGTCGTCTAGCCATCACAATTTGACCCTTGTCAAAGTCGCTCAGATCCTTACGCTTGCCCATTTTTCACCAAAACTGGACAGTTGAAGATCAGGAAAAAAAAATTACATGGCCTTCCAGTCTTCAACTGTCCACTTTGTGTTCTTGTTCTCTCAGATTCTTGTTCTTGGCTGACAGGAGTGGAACTTGATGTGGTCTTCTTCAAGGTTTGATGTGTTGTGCATTCTGAGATGCTTTTCTGCTCACCACAGTTGTAAAGAGTGCATATTTGAGTGACAATAGACTTCATGTCCTAACTGTTTAGGAATTACAGCCATTTTTTACATAATACCTCCAATTTCACAGGCTCAAAAGTAACTGATGAGCAGTTTCATGGCCAGATGTGGCCTGTTTCCTCATTATTTCATGACAGATTAAAAAGATAAAAGGTCTGGAGTTGATTCTATGTGTTGAATATACATTTGGTAGCTGTTCATGGGAACTCTCAATATGTAGTCCAAAGAGGTGTTGATGCAAGTGAAGGAGGCCATCATTAGACTGAAAAAACAAAACAGACCTATCAGAGAGATAGCAGAAACTTTAGGAGTGGCCAAATCAACAATTTGGTACATTCTAAAAAAGAAGGAATGCACTGGCAAGCTCAGCAACACCAAGTGGATGATTGCAGAATTCTTTCCTTGGTGAAGAAAGACAACATGTCTTCACAACATCTAGCCAAGTCAAGAACACTCTGGAGGAGGCAGGCGTATCATTGTCGAAGTCTACAATCAAGAGATGCCTTCATGAATGTAAATACAGATGGTTTACCTCAAGACCCAAACCACTGGTAACACTTAAGTACAGAAAGGCCAGATTTTATATATATATATATATATATATATATATATATATATATATATATATATATATACACACACACACACACACACACACACACACACACACACACACACACACACACACACATGGGGGGGTGGGGGGGTGGGGGGCACAGTGGCTTAGTGGTTAGCACCTCCAGGGTTGGGGTTCACGCCTCCACCTTGTGTGTGCAGAGCTTGTACCTTCAGGGCTCTCTCCCCCAAACACCCCCCCCCCCCCCCCCACATATATATATATATATATATATATATATATATATATATATATATATATATATATATATATATATATATATATGTGTGTGTGCGTGTGTGTGTGTATGTATATCCATCCCCATGGGGTACACTGAAGGAATGCATTTTATCCTCATGAAATGCTGATAGGTCTTTGGACTGCTGGGATCAGATCTTGTGTTATGCAGTTAGTTAGTCCAAAGCTGAGATTTGAGAATTATGGTCATTATTCATTATTTAGGTGTCAGGTAACAGGCAGACAAGGTCATCATAGGCAAGTCAATACTCAGGACTGCAGACAGCAGGGGAACCTACTGGACTACGTTCTGGCAAACACAGTGGACGTGTCTATTTAGAAACACCAGGTGGCACCGTCATGTAGAGGATGAGAGAATCTGAGACTGTGGAGGCAGGAGTCAGACTGGTGAGCCGGAGTCAAGAGCAGAGCCTGAGCAAGTGTATGATACAACAAAGACAAAGACAGGAACATAGATGTGAATACTGAGTCAGTAGAATAACAGAGACTGTAGAAACAGGTAGAGACACGATCTGATACTTAGAGTGGATCTGGAGCTGTCACACAACAGTAAGACTAAAGCTAGATCAGGCCTAAGGCTGGCATTAGATCACTTGCAATGACTCACACAAGATCAATTACAGTGACATGGGGGCAGATTTTGACTTCATGATAACAGAGGGAGCAGATACAGCGAAATGCTTGGGAGTCAAGTTGGTGATGCATTGTCATAGGTCAGAGTTGGGGCCATACACTGTAAATTGTTTGAATGGCAATTAATAGAGGAAATGCCCTAGAACTCTGAATGTTCTGTGGTACAGAAAATCTGAATCAAAAAGAGCTTTATTTTTTGAGCTTTATTGCCAAGTGTGCTCACACACACAAAGAATTTGACTTGGTATGAAGCTTCCAGAACACACATACCAATAAGACAGTGAGACATATAATATGAGAAGAATGAAATTATATATATATATATATATATATATATATATATATATATATATATATATATATATATATATATATAAACACTGTACAGTAACTGTACTGTACTGTACTGTACTGTGGGCTTAAACGGAATATATATATATATATATATATATATATATATATATATATATATATATATATATATATATATATATATGTACAGATGTGCCACTCTTTCAAAAACTTCATACCATGTCACAACATTTATTTCCATTCAGAGTTGCATGAATTTTTTGCCAAGATCTTGTACTGACGACGGGAGAGTCGAACCACTCCATAAAGTCTTTTCCAGCACATCCCAAATGGGGTTAAGGTCAGGACTCTGTGGTGGCCAATTCATGTGTGAAAATGATTCCTCATGCTTCCTTCTTTCACAATCTTTCACAATCTGAGCCCTGATTTTAAGCCCATGCCACCAGGGAAGAAAAAATCCATTGATGTGATAACCTGGTCATACAGTACATTTAGGTAGTCAGCTGACTTCATTTTATTGCCCCATAACGTTGCTGAGCCTCGACCTGTCCAACAGAAGCAACCCCAGATCATAACACTGCCTCCAGAGGCTTGTACAGTGGCCACTATGCATGACAGATACATCGCTTCATGTGCTTCCCTTCTTACCCTGACACATCCATCACTAAGGAATGGGGTAAATCTGGACCTATCAAACCACATGACCTTTTTCCATTGCTCCAAAGTCCAATCTTTATGCTCCCTAGCAAATTGAAGCCTTTTCTCCTGATTAGTCTCACTAACAAGTGTTTTTTTTTTATGGCCACCCACTGTTTAGTACCAATCCTGTGAGTTCTCATCACATTGTGAGTGTGGAAATGCTCTTAATTTCACTATTAAACTTGAGTTCTACTGTCTATTTTTTACGATTTGACTTCACCAAGCATTTAAGTGATCTCTGATCATGGTCAGTCAGGTTCTTTTTCCAACCAAATTTTTTCCATGAAGTTGGTGGTTCATCACTATCCTTCCAGGTGTTAATGCTTCGGACAGTTCTTAACCCAATTCCAGTTATTTCAGCAATCTCCGTAATTGTTTTCTTTGCTTGATGCAGGCCACTAATTTGATCCTTCTGAAACACACTAACATCTTTTCCATGAGCATGGGATACGTCTTCCAACAAGGTTGTTAAAGAAATGAGAAGCTACTAACTGCATCAGTTAGGGTTAAAAGAACTGTTATCAGCTGAAGCACTTTAATCACTATAGTAATTATCCAATCAACAGCTCTTAAGTATTTGCTGTTTAAACCCAAACGGTTACTTTTTTTTTGGCCAGGCAGTGTATATAGTAAAAGAATGAATTTACCTATGGCACAAAAAATGGTTGGATGGTTCTGGAAATGTTTGTTTTTGGTTCCTTTTTTAATTCTTAGATCTTTTTTTTTAGTTCCTTTGTTTTCCAGGAAAACTTTCTTTGCAGAAATATATTACGGTTTTGTTTTGCTTGTGGTTTAGAGAACTTTCCTCTAACACTGAAACGGCTCTGCTGTAACCTTAGACAAACGTTCATCTAACGTTCTGGTAACCATTAAATTAACCATGTTTGAGCCTCTCAGGGGCTTTGCACTACATCCATACAAACAAATCACCTAGTGCTAGCAAAAACTGTGATACTTCAGGAACACAAGTATAACTCTACAAAAAGCGCATTTGCATATAAATAGTATTAATAGTAATAATAATAATAATAATAATAATAATGTTATTGTGTGACGTTTAATACTGCGGACAGATTGAGTTTTGAGCGTGTAGAAAGCGGAACAAACAAAGCTTTTATTTTGAAGAAAACGTCACATGACTTGTGATCACCAGCTATTTTCAGCGCAGTCACATGAGTGCACTTTCAGATTTCTCTTGTTATCCACTTCTGAGCGCAAATCTATAAATGACTTTTTGCTGCACCTAGAGGTAATAACTGCACGGCAAAGGACGTCCAGATGACCGTAGTATCAGCGCATTTGCGCGCGCAGGATGACGAGAGTCACGTGTTTACGGTCACAACATCATGGCTTCTATCAGCACAGAGGAAGCAAAATAATGTCGCCTGGCAGGAACTAAAGTCCTCTGTTAGACATTTGACGTGATTTTATTTCCCCTCTGGATTTCATTGCATGCCTGTATGGATGAATTAGCGCTGAGGAAAGATGGGAGCTGACATTACACCCAGCAGTTAGTGAGAGGCTGACTACAGAGCAGAGGTAAAAAGCTGGGAGCTAGTTAGCTAACGGGCAACACCAAACTGTCTTTCACTTGCTTATCAGTAGAGCTTTTCCTTTACTCTACTCTCCTTTCCGGATTAAAACACTTCGTTTGTGTCGTAAAAAGCAAGTTATCATGTCAACTTTGTAATTATTGTTTACTTTTTGTTGTGAGGAAACTTATAATGTAGGTAGTATGGCAAAACAAAAACAAACAAACGTGATATTTCAGGACATGTATCAGGAAAGTGGCTAACTAATGAAAACTAGGACTTTAAAGGAAAGGGGTGGAAACTTAAGCTTTGTCACAGTAAGCAACAATGGAGATGATCAGCATTTTAAAACTGATGATGATGATGAGGATGATGATGATGAGGATAATATCCACAATAATCTAAGATAAGCTTGAAGTCATGTATCACAGTATGAGTATCAGTAGTGTATTCTTGTTTTGCTTTATTCTGACCAGCCCTGGGACATCACAATAGAGTTCCTGGTGTGGCAGTCATGAGGAAAGTTAGTTAGCTCTTGTACACTCAGCTTAGATGAATTTTTGTCTATTTATCCTGAGAAGATGCATTCATAATGCAACCTACTACTTAAACTGATACACGTGTGTATTTGTATGTGTGTATGTGAATTATTTATCATGTATAGTCGGTGGTTTGACCCTGAGCTCTGTGGGTTTCCTCCAGGTTCTCCGGTTTCTTCCCACCTACCAAAAGCTAGTCAGATGGAGTACTGGCTAATCCAAATTGCCTCTAGACATGAATAAGTGTGTGTGAGTGTGTGTGTATGGTGTCCTGTGATGGGCTAGCATCCAGGATGTATTCCTCCCTCACTCCTATGGTTCCTATGATAGGCGCTGCATCCTCCATGACCCTGACCAGGATAAAGCAGATATTTATGATGATTGAACAAAATTGATGAATGTATTCACATATAAAGATATGTTAGTGGCTATGTTTACATGCACATCAAATTCAGTTTAAGGTCTATATTTCGGTTGCAGCCATATTCTGAATACGATGTTTATATGTGGACAGGCATTGGAATAGTCCTGTATACATGGTTGTTGTAAGTATGCCTGAGTTGCCATTCCTAGCCTACAGCTAAGCATCTGTTAGCACCCGCAATTCCTTGCGGACTGAGCATGCGCATGTGTGTCCTTTCAGTGGATTTTCTGAATAAGGTGTTTACATGCAACAATTTTCTGATTAAAACAGGCATATTCCATGGGTGGGAATCAGAATATTGTCTTAATCTGTATTGGGTAATTGGATTGCCGCAGTTGCTAATTAGAATATTGCCAAATTAAGATTAATATTGGAATATTGATGTGCATGTAAACATAGCCAAAGATTAACCTCATTAATCTAATACGTGCACAGCATGTAGTGGAAACTTTAAGCCTATGTCATAAATTCTTGGCTAGTTGTGTTTGATATTCATATATCTTTTTGTTTTGTTATTATTGTTTGTTTCTTCATAGAAATTCAATGTTCAGTGATGCTCACTGTCCCACCCATTTATGAACTTCTCATGGTGGAATAGGAGGATCCTTATGTTCCTTTCATAGAGGAGCAGTAAAGCTTTGGCATCAAGACTTTGGCTTATACTGGTTAAACCCTGAGAGGTTGTCATGGAGTGGCTGGCCTCAGCCTTAGAGCGGGACCTTGGACTGGACCAGCGGCAGATTGGACCAGGAACACGACCTCATGAGCTGGTGGCACTCGTTTCGACCCGCTGGATTATGGGACTAAGAGAAAGGAGGGTAACCCGTTGTGCTCGTTATGACTGTAGTAGTGATGGAGATATCCGTACTCTTCTCCAGCGCTCTCAGGTAAAGTTACCACCTGGATGGACTCGTGTTTGCATCCAGGGTCTAAGGAAAAGCAAGTTGGGGTATAGGATTGCCAGGGAGCCAGGCTGGCATGGGGAGGGCTCCCAGGACTCTTTCATGAGACAGATGCAGGAAGTGTCAGAGTGCAACATCAGGTAAATAACGAGCACCAAGGAGTAATATGGTTCAATACATGTCACATGACCTGTGTAAGTAAGTGTTATTCACAGAGATTGGATTTAGTACACATCATTTACAAAAATACCACGAGTTGTATTTTAAAAGTTTCAGTTTAATATAAAATTGAACATTTGGGGGGGGGGAAATCCCAGTGTAAAAAAAACTTTCGAACTCTGTCCTGTTACAAAGTCACAGGATCTAAAACAGCAATCAATTAGAAGCTCACAATTTTAACATTAAACAATATAGTATTAATTGGTGTTCTCTCCTTAAATAGATATAAATGTTGTTGTGATAATTTTCTTTTGTTAAAACCTAAAATATTTGTGTTTTATTAAAAAGATTTTAGTTTTTTGTTGATTTTTTTGTTGTTGTTTAAGTTGATCACATTTATACAGGTTAGGTTCCTGACTGACATAGACTTGATAAAATATTTTATCATTAATTAGATCAAATAGTAAATTGTCAGGAACAAACAACAATCACGTTTTGTTTTATTTGTCATCACAACTTATTTTTTAATTTGAGAATATTACTTTTGTTATATTACAATTATAATTTTATAATTTATAAAATTATAATTTATAAATATTATATTCAGTGAAACTTAAATAGGTCTATACGCTATATGACCAAAAGTTTGTGGACACCTGACCACTTGTAAAGTGTTGCCACAAAGTTTTGTATATGGTACAGAGGAATCTATCATGTCTTTGTATGCTGTAGCATTACAGTTTCCCTTCACTAGAACTAAGAGGCCCAGCCCAAACCTGTTTCAACTTGACCACAACCATGGTCCAAAAGTTAATGGACGTGTTCCTAGAAAATGGAGATTACTATAACAGTACAGGAGTAACTAAATCTACATACGGGTGTGATGGTCTGCTGTCAACAAAGTTTTGGCAATATAGTGTATCTTTAGCTGTAGAAGCTGCATATTACATTTCTATAAGATCATATAAAAATAACCCATACACTTTCTTGTTCTGGCAGAGAATGTGGATACTAGAAATGCAAATGTCAGAGATTCAAAATATCTACTAAGATCTGATTTGTCTGTATTACAGGAATCTTTGGCATGAGGCGTATATGAACCATGTGCAGCCATATGCAAGTGCTACAGACCAAACACAGGTGTTGGCCATTGATGCAGTACAGCAAGCTTTGCAAAAACTGTTTGGCTGTACATTTCTCTCAACTGACCGGTTGTCGCCATCCCTCTCTCCAGCCAGAGAGAAGGAGAAAGAGTGTCCTCTATCATCCAGCTCCTCAGCTGTCAAGCAGAACACAGACACTCTGTGTCCAAATGTGGTCCCAGCTGAATGCTTGCTTGAGTCAGGGGAGATGATGTACATCATTCTCCCATATACACGATACTCCCTTCATGATGTTGTCACCTACAGTCCAGCTAAGCTTGCCAACAGCAATGCTAAAGTATTGTTTATTTTGTACCAAGTACTCATAGCAATGCGTGAATGCCATGCATCAGGACTGTCCTGTGGAGAGCTCTCCTTGCAGGATATAGCTGTTGATGAGCAGCTTTGCAGTCGCCTCAGAATTTCCCTAGCACATTATGAAAAAATCAATGAGGACAGGAATGCAGCGGAGTATGCAATGAGAAGGCAAATGCCAAAAACTGTAGACGATACAGGTGCTGAAAATTTAAGAAGAGATGTCAGTGAACAGCACTGCCAGGATTGTCATGATTATCTCAAATCTTTGGTCCTAGACTGGGTTCATGGTAGAGTCAGCAACTTTTGTTATTTGATGGAACTGAACAGATTAGCTGGAAGACGTGAGGGTGACCCCAACTATCACCCAGTTTTACCCTGGGTGGTAGACTTCACTGTACCATATGGAAGATTTCGTGATCTCAGGAGGTCAAAGTTTCGTCTAAATAAGGGTGACAAACAACTGGATTTCACTTATGAAATGACCAAAGAAGCTCTTGTAGCAGCAGCTAATGGAGGTGGTGGAAGCCTCTTTCCTTCCGATCTTGGTGCATCGGTAGGTCCTAGTGGTTCAGGACAGTCAGATCATCTCCATGTGCCGCATCATATTTCAGATGTTCTATCAGACATTACATACTATGTCTACAAGGCTAGACAAACACCCAAATCAGTACTTTGTAGCCATGTTCGTTCTCAGTGGGAGCCCAATGAATACCCAGCTAGCATGGAACGTATTCAGAGTTGGACCCCAGACGAATGCATACCGGAATTCTACACAGATCCTACTATATTTCGGTCCATTCACCCAGACATGCCAGATCTTGAGGTGCCTCCATGGTGTAACTCCTATGAGGAGTTTATTGCAGTGCACAGGCGTCTTTTAGACAGTCGTGAAGTATCCCAGCACCTACACCATTGGATTGACCTAACTTTTGGCTATAAGCTGACAGGTAAAGAAGCAGTAAAAGCCAAGAATGTATGCTTACATTTAGTGGATAACCATACCCATCTAACCAGCTATGGAGTTGTTCAACTGTTTGACCAACCTCACCCACCATGCCTTGCACCTTATCAGTATTCACCAGCAGAACCTCCCCACCTTGGTCCTATCAGTGTGTCAGCATGGCAAATCCCTCCTCTTGAGACTACAGTAGATGTCGATAGAACGGTGCCAGAGGCAACAGGGTGTGAATCTAGTGGTTGGACACTGGTTGATAGGGATGACGAGCTTGAGCAAGGAACAGAGGCTCTTGATTCCTTAGGTGCTACTGTCTCTGCCACCACGACTATGCCAGTACCTATTGTGAGCTCTGCAGGAGGGAAGACAACTGGGGAACATGCTGTTTTGGTATTGTCTCCCTCTCATAGCTCTGTTCCTGGAGAAACTGCAAGCAGCACCATAAATACTCTTGGATCTATGGGTAATATTCTTCACAGAGGAACTTCAATTATTAAGAAGCAGGAAGGTATCACTGTGTCTAACACGAGCACAGATGATTTCAAAATAAATTTGCCAGAAGGATTCAAGCCTATACAGCCTTTAGAAGAGTTAGAGAAGCTTAATATCTTCTTAGTTAAAGGGTTGCATTCTGAAGTTCAGAATACAATGGATGTAGACAGGAGAGTGTCATGTACTGCATCAAAAGCACCCTTGTCTTTTACAGACCTATTTCACAGAGACATGCAAGCCCTTGGTGTCTTCATTGCAGAAATATTTTATTCATCAGAACTCCAATGTAAAGAACCAGGCACATCTTTGAATGCCCGGTATCGAGCAGTAATGAAGTTTTGCTTTGCCAGTGTTAGGGATATCCCACTACCACTTCATCATGCACTTGAGAGCCTTCTACAGATTCACAAGCACACATCTGAGACTGAATCTTTGAACTTGCACTATGCTGGCCTACCATTTCTTTTCAGATATGACCCAATTTATGAGGGCCTTCCACCGCCAAATCCTTGGCAACTGCTTAGTCCCGTGTTATCTCCATTACCTTTCCCTGAATATTTCCCAGCACTCCATCACTTCATTTTCTCTTACCATTCCAAGATGGTGTCCATCAACAGTGTTCACGGTCGGGATATTGTGTTCAGCTTATGGCAACAGCTGCAGACTCTTCTACAGGGTGATATCACTGCAGAGGGACTGGAGATTCTCTTACCTTTTGTGCTTGCTTTAATGACAGAAGAATCTACAGCTGTGTATGCTGCCTGGTACTTATTTGAACCAATCTCCAGTGTCCTTGGACCACGCAATTCCTCAAAATATTTGATAAAGCCACTCATAGGTGTGTATGAAAACCCCCACTGCCTTCGTGGTCGTTTCTACCTCTACACAGACTGTTTTGTACTGCAGCTTATAGTGCGGCTTGGCTTGCAAGCTTTCCTGTCTAGTCTTCTACCTCATGTGCTCCAAGTTATCACTGGATTTGAAAGTTGTCGCACAGGGGCAGGGAATGAATGGGATGGGCTTAAAGCCTTAAGGGGTGGTATGGGTGGCTTAGGAGAAGAGGAGGAAGACTTTGAATGTGTGGATGGCAGGCCATCATCAGCTGCCTCAGCTGGCAAAGTGGGAGGAGGCGGTGGTGGTGGTAGTGGAGGTGTTGGAGTTGGAGACCAAGGACTTGTGGACTACTCATCAGGCATCAGTCTGAATGACCAGGTCTTTATTGCTGATGGTGAGGACTTTCAGAATGGCTTTTATGTCAATAATGGATCATCTGTAGGAACAGCTGGAGTATCTGCTAAACTGCAAGGCAAGAACTCTGCAAACAAAGACCAAGACCAGGAATCTCTAAGTGTGGGTAAACTAAGCGACAAGAGTAGTGCCAGTGAGGTGTCCATTGGAGATGGAGACTCCACCAAGGATCGTGCAAGTTTAAAATCTGCTGACAGCAGTCAGGACTTAAAGCAGACCAGTGATGGGGAAGATGGAGGTGACCTTGAGGATGAAGATGCAACAGTAGAGGAGAAAGACAGAACAGTACAGAAAGTTCCTAGTCTTGAACTGACATTGTCTGGTTGCACAGAGGAGTCTGAAGCCACAGTGGGTACCCTAGAGGGTGACTTCATGAATGGAATGGTGCAAGGAGAGAGTGAGAAAAACATAGGGTTAGAGGATGATGAGCATGACCCTTCAGAGGACTCTGAGGAGAAAGAACACAAGATATTATTGGGTAAGTGGAAAAAGCATTTGGGGATAATGTTTTGAAAATGTTGTTGTGTCAGAAACGTTTTGTGAATTCAGAAATTTTGGGAATTACCATTGTACAAGTAATTTTTATATACATTTTTAATTAGACACTGTTTGCAAGACCGTAAGATGGCTGTCTGCTAAATTGGGGCCCACAGTAACCTCTCGATATGTAGCAAGAAATCTTCTGCGTCTTCTTACTACCTGCTATATAGGTAAGAATCAAACATATGTTTTATGAGGATTGCTGATGTATTTGAGTAAACCATTTGCCACTATACTAAATACAATACTGTTTTCTCACCAGTCTTAATTTAGTTTTAAAACAATTCTCTCTAAAGGCCCTGAGAAGCACCAATTTTTGCTGTCTGCAAATGAAGAGAGTAGCCTTGACAGTGCAGGAAGTGTTTATGAAAAGAAACCAATTGTTGGTGACCAGACTGCAAAGCCAGTTCTTGATTGTCTCATCTACATCGCCCATCTGTATGGAGAGCCTGTTCTGACCTATCAGTACCTGCCATACATTGGCTACCTGGTAAGTTTTTATTTTATTTTATTTTTTTAATCATTCTTCTTTAAAACCTTTTGTTCAAAGTATATGGTCCATTCTGTATACACTGATCTTGCAAGAAAGCATGAATATTCTCATCCATTTGCAGTTCAGGACAAAATCAGGATCCATCACTGATAGAAATCTTAGTAAAATACTAAAATACAAAAAAGACTACACACCATCATTAAAATTGTCAGTTTTTGTGATGTAAAAAATGAAACCAGGATAAATCATGCCAGATCTTTTTCCACCTCTTATGTAACATAGACCAACAAAATTAAAGTGAAAAACATAGAAACGCTTTGAACTTAGAATAACCTGGTGTAAGTGTGCACACTCTTACAATGGCGTATAGTCCACAAAGAGCTTACAAAGCATGTACAGGATCTCGTTATTAAAAGGTCAACAAGTGAAGAAAACAGGGCACCAGGGTGACAGTATAGGATCTCCCTCTCAAATTGATGAAAGGACAGAAAGAAAATTTATCAGGGAGGCTGCCAAGAGCTGCCTTTAATATACAGCAACATTAAAGTAGCTGCAGGAATATCTGGCAAGTACTGGTCACTCCCTACATGCGAGAACAATCCTTCATATACTTCACATTGTTTAGGCTATGGGATAGGTTGGCTAGATGGAAGCCCTTTCTCATGGGGGGGAAAAAAAACATCCAAGCCTGCATAACTTGCCCCAAACCATGTGGCAAAAGGTGTTATCATCTAATGAGACCAAGGTAGGATTTTTGGGCATAATTCTAAAAGATTTGTTTGGCATAAAAACAAGACAGTTTGTTACTCAAAGAACACCATACCCATGGTTAAACATGGTGGTGGTAGCATCATGCTGTGGGGCTGCTTCTCTTCAGGGAATCCTGGATAGCTCCAAATACCAATCTATTTTGGCACAAAACCTGCAGGCTTCTTTTAGACAACTGAACATGAAGAAAATTTTCACCTTCCAGCATGATAATGACCCAAAGCACAAATCCAAGTCAACAAAGGAATGGCTTCAGAAGAACTTGTTAAATTTTTTTGGAATGGCCCAGTCAGAGCCCAGCTCTAAATCTTAGCAAAAACCTATGGAATGACTTAAAGAGGGCTGTGCACAGGACCTTGCAGTCTGGAGCATTTGTGCAAGGAAGGGTGGTATAAAATTGCCCAATCAGGATGTGCTGAGTTAGTAGACTGTTACCCAAAAAGACTGAGTGCTGTATTACAAGCAAAGGCTGCTTTAACAAAATATTAGTTAAGGGGTGTGCACACTTATGTAACTAGGTTATTGTAATTTTTTTTTTCTTTTTCCCCTGAAACATTTTCTATTTGTTTCTCTGCTTGAATTTTGTTGGTTGCTATATCACATTAAAGGTGAAAAAAGATCTGACATGATTTAACTTGGTTTAAATTTTTTTACATCAGAAGAGCCTGCAGTTTTAATAGGGGTGTGTAGACTTTTTATATTCACTGTAGAATAGATGGCACATATCTAATGCAATAATTATCTCAATCTGTGTAATCAGAATTAGCATCTTTCAAGAGAATGGGCATAATTGCTTTAAACCTTATTGATAACCTGGGATCTGAAAAGGAGTAAAGGGCCGTCATATGCATCTATCTAAAATATTAAGGATAATAATTTCAAGAGTGTTTCAAGATTTTTCTACAAGTATTCTTTAATTTTGTTAGACATAGCAGACCTGTAATGTGAACCAGTCATTGAGCTATTGTCTAATAATTAGACAGCTCTCTAGTTATGTAAAGTGAGGTGATCAAATGGTTACCCTTTATTTTACTTTTTGTAAAATCAGCAGAAACATAGCTGCTTGATTTAAAAAGCGATCCATGACCTTTGCTTGACTTGGATGGCTACTGGCTGGCAGACTTGGTATTATTCTCTGGGTGATTAGTGTTTTCCATGAGAGTTTTAGCTTGAAAATACTAATTGGTTTTAAGAAATTTGTGAAAAAACACCTAGGACATTTATGACAATGAGTGATGGTTATTTGTGTGCTGTTTAGTTTTCTGTTTGTCATCGTACTGAATGAATGAATGGACATGATAGTACACCATTTTAATAATTTTGTATCAATGAGATACCCAGTCCTAATTTAATACCTGCCTCTTTTCCAGGTGTCTCCCCCATCCTCCTGCCGCCTGAATACTCGTAAGGAGGCAGGACTTCTAGGTGCAGTCGTGCTGACTCAAAAGATTATAGTTTATCTATCAGACACCACTTTAATGGACATGCTGATGAAGATCAATCAAGATGTGCTTCTGCCCCTGCTCGACCTGCTCACCTCACCCAAAATGGGGTAAAGTCTCACACTAGAGCCCTTTTCTTTTTCAGCTTCTGCATTTAGTTACAGTGAGAGCACACACTTCTTTGCAATAAATTTAAAATATTACCTTTGTTGACGTGGCTGTATGCACAGTTTTCCCAGTGGGGTGCAGTCCCGTTCTGCTGTGTGTTTGAAGACTCTCAGCCTGATGGCACTGATATGGCTGCGAATTGGCAGGGAGATGGTGCAACAACACATGGCAGACACACTTTGCAAGTTCTTTCAAGTCTTCTCTTTGCTGGACAATCTGCGGAACCAGGTAACACAAATTGGTATATATTAATGCTACTGGTACATATTAATAACCAGTAATGCATCTGGTTTCCTAACGCTAGGCTGATTTGGTTGAATCAGGCCTTGTACTGCACTGATTTCTTTTTTTCAGACAGGAACAATAATTTTAGCCTGTGCTTTTGTTTAACTTTCTTATTTTGGTAGTTTAATGATTTGATTGGTATTTTGCTGTGCAGATAGAGAAAGGCCCCCGAAAAGAGGTTGGAGAGTACATATACATTGATGTCTGCACTCCAGGGGGAACAGAGGTGACCTGTGAACTGGGTGTTCTGGAAGAACTTCAAGCCGTGTTCAACCCAGAGATGGCGTATACCTCCTATGTCCCTTTGCACTGTCTCATTGGTGAGGCAGTCCTCTCCTATTGATTTTTTGGAGCATTATTAATTAATTAATTAAGTATTTTATTTATTTGTGCATTATTTCTTTCATAATATTATCTCTCATACTTGTTTTGTTTTTGGTTTTAGGTGAGACAGTTATTCGCAAATTAGTTCCTAACCATGAATTAGTTTGGGGACTGGCTATGTCCTACTATAACAAAGTAAGTCCAGGAAGCCCAGAATCAAACCTACCTGGCGGTCAAAGCGCAGAGATGCCCACTTCTTCCATGGGCTTCTCCCCAAGCTTAAGTCACCAATTTGGTCGCAGTCCTTTCCCAGCCCCCTCGTCCACCTCAACTCCTCTTAGTGGGGATGCCCTTCCCGAGTCTGGAACCTTTGGCAGTCACTTGGTAGGAAATCGCATCCAAGTAGCACGGGACACTGAACCAAGTGGGAGCCCGAATCAGTCCTCTCTTGATATCTGGGGACGGCCTCATGTGAGCTATATTCCATCATCAAGCTTTGTCACGTCCATGTTTGCCTCAATGTCAGTGGGACCAGTTTCCTCACTTTCTTCATCCTCTTGGGTTCTGGGTCACACTCCAGAGGACAGTGCACTGAAGCAGGAACTCCCACGCACTAGTCGTTCTCTGCAGGGTAACTGGCTGGCATACTGGCAATATGAGATTGGCTTCAACCAGCAGGACCCACGTTTCCATTTCCACCAGATCCGCCTGCAGAGCTTTTTGGGCCACTCGGGCACAGCTAAATGTCTGGCTCCACTAGCTGGTGAGGACTACTTTCTTTCTGGAAGCAAAGACAAAACAGTGAAACTCTGGCCACTGTATAATCATGGTGATGGTACTCGAGAGGTGGAGCCTCGGCTGACGTACACAGACCATCGCAAGTCTGTGTTCTGTGTTGCACAGCTGGAGGCGTTACAGCAGGTGGTGAGCTGTGATGGCACTGTGCACATTTGGGATCAGTTCACAGGTGAGAGGCAATTCTATCTGTACAGTACAGTTTTCTAACTACATGTAACTGTACAGACAGTGTTAAAACTACAGTATGTAAATTTCGGGGCTTTTGGGATTTCAAAGACCTCACTGGTGCATATGTTACTGCAAGAAACTTTCTTTCCACTGCATGGATTAATTTAAAAGTTGCAGGTGGCATGTCAATATACATTTAGTGAGGATTCAAGAAGTGCTCAATTTTGTGGCATGAATCCATGGTAATATGAGTCCCTAAGGACACCATGTTCATAAAGTGAGTTCTTTACTCACTCAGTAATGTTATGTTTTTGTTAAAAATTCAATAAGTAACATAATGCAGCATTAACATAAATAAGCAATCTCTTTTTTGTGTGTGAAAAGGCAAGCAGATTCGGTGTTATGAAGCACTTGATGGAAAGAATCCCATCACGGCCATCACCACTATGCCACCTCCTCACTGCAGCGTGGTGTTTGCCAGTGCTGACTCTATCCTTCGTTTTATAGACCCACGCAAGCCTGGCCTACAGGTACATTCATCACTCCCCAACATGTCATCCCTGTCTCATTTAAAAACCTGAGGTCATTGCCCTGCTCTTCAAAGCTGCCCTACAAATGTAATTGATTGGGTTTGATTTAATCATGCAGCTCATTTTGGGCAGTGTGTCTTGGCATTAGTATTAATGGCTATCAGTAAGGTACGCTGTGCTGTTCCCTTACTCTCAGCATGAGTTTCGCCTGGCCTATAACAACCTGAGTGCGGGTCTAATCCGCTGCCTGGCTGTGAGCCCCGGAGGACGAACAGTGGCGGCTGGATTCTCCTCAGGCTTCATAGTGTTGTTGGATGCACGGACTGGGCTGGTACTGCGAGGCTGGCCTGCTCATGAGGGAGATATACTGCAGATGAAGGTGGGTGTATGCTTCTTGCTTATCAGATGTATAAATGTAGTGGGTAGTTTTTACAAATGTGTGTCATCATTTATATTTATAATGAGGTCAGTAATGAGGCTGTTCAGAACATTTTGCGTAAACTTGTGGTGAATCAGATATGCGCCTGGTATTTGTCACCCATTGACTGGATGTCCTAACAGTGGTGAGCAAGAGGTCCATGTGCTGCGCAAAAGCCCGTTTAGTGATTTTCAAAATCCATTGTTTATAAGGTCAACAGATTCCTGAAGATTATCATTGATTAGAAATGTCTTATTTTCTAAATGGGGCTATTGTACACTAATATGTTAAAGAAGACAAGAATTTTGTTGTTTCCAGCCACAAATAAAACTTGTATTCACAGATTTACTCTGGATTTATAGGACATAATTCATTGAGGTGGATTTAGGACTTATTTTTTCTTTTGGTGCAAACAGTTTAAGTACATAGCAGTTAAAAAAAACTAGACCCACCTTCATAACTTTCTTTAGTCTATGAATTTGTGGAATAGTACTGAGCTTCCCACAGGGTGAGCAAAAGTTGTACCCTGTCAGTTTGTTCAGAAGTAGTCAACAACAGACTACAGCAAAAACAAACTTTATTTAACCTCGATTATCAGGGTCAAGGATTTTGTCTGTGCCTTTGCAACCCCATGTTTAGGCAAATATGAACATGGATTACTCATTATTAATGCTGATATGAGAAATGCTATTGATTACATACAATCTAGACAATCATTTGTAATTATGGATCACTGTGATAGAAAGCTGTCAACCTTGACTTGGCTTCATTTAACCAGAAAATCAAGACAAAGTCTTAAAATGTGTGGTTGTATGCATGTGTGCCCATATCTGTATGTTTTGCAGGCAGCAGAGGGGAATTTGCTGATTAGTTCCTCCACTGATCACACTTTGGCAGTGTGGAAAGATCTGGAGCACAAGCCCCTTCATCTATACAGGACTCCCTCTGATCCCATCCATGCCTTTGACCTCTATGGTGCTGAGATTGTGGCAGGCACTGTAGCAAATAAGATAGGCGTGTACTCCATGATGGACATCTCTGCCAGCCCAGCTAGTTGCACCAAACTTAGCTCTGAGAACTTCCGCGGGACCCTCACCAGCCTGGCAGTGTTGCCCACCAAAAGACTCCTGCTGCTGGGTTCGGAGAACGGCGCCATCAGACTGCTGGCTTAAACACACGTAAAGCTCCAGAGCAAGCAGCCCTGATTTTGAGTGTCTCATTAATATATTTGCTCTTTGCACCAGTGCTGGCTCCTCCTCAAAATGGAAAAAAAAGCAAAGACGATGTTCATCTGATGCACTTTTTAGCTATTGTGGGGAGCTTCTGTGACTGATATAAGTTATTTAAGAATGTCTTAGCACCTTAGTCTTACTAAGGTTTAACAGAATATTCAAAGTCTTTACACAATCAAAAATCAAACGATTAGCTTCACAAACAATTTATACGATTTTATACAATTTATCTATGGAGTTTGTGACCAGCTGATGTTTATCTACAAGAAATTCAAGGATCTAATTTCTTATCCTGGAAAAAGACAAATTGTTTCTAGAGACGAGTGGATAAGAAGAACTGCTCAGGAATGTTGAGCCAATCACGGTTCCGCTGTAGTGTTTACACTTTCAAAATAGGTGTACGAAATCACCAAAACCCCACTGTGTGAATCACAGATCAAACCTTGTCAATGCTATAATGTTACCATGCACCTGAGGCGTTGAACAACTATGCAGTATTTGTGGGTTTTTATTGGTATTCTATGTTGTCCTAAATCCTCTATATCATGAGTACCTTTATTCATGAACATGTAGGTGGACCTTAATGATATGAAAGGTATGTCCGAGGATGTCATATCTGTCATTGCATATTGTTGTCACGTATGCAGTCAGTTAAAGGCTTTTTTTTTTTTTTTTTTTCTTTGGAGGACCTCTATAAGTATGCGCACCACGGTAAATGAGGAAATACCTAGCCATAGATTATCTATGAGGAGGGGTTGAGTAACAGGTCAATAATCCCATATTAAATGGGATTTACATTTTAGTGCAACAGTGAATTCTTACATAATTTGGATTGTTCCACAAAATAAGCAATCCTCATAATTATATTAATTCATTCTCTTATGTATACCTGTAGTAATATTTTTATTCCTTATATACAGTATACTTGTGTATCCTAGAAACTAACCACTGATTATAGGGATGTGATTTGTATGCACATAGTAGTCTCCTATTTGACATTCCTATTGGGCAGTAATGAAGTTATGCGTTTGTAAAATTTAGTAAGTAAAAGATGATGTTTTACAGCTTTATCGACATTAAATTAAAAATCTGTTACACAATCCTTAAATCTACACTGGGTCATGATCAGACAAGGGTACACATAAGAGACACTCCTGAAGCTATTCTCGATTAAAATTCTGGTCATAATTACGCTTTGGAAATGAATTCATATTAAAGTTTCTAATTTGAGATCCATCACTTGCAATAAACTCTACCTGTTTGATCAGACATTTTGCTTGCACAAGTGCAAGTCTGCCTAGGAATACCAGTAGTTTGGGAATTCTTTAGTGAGACAAGTAGATCTAGTTATTTTGTGTCCACGTCTCTCAAACTGATCAATTGTTCATGTCTTCAAGATTTTACATTGTCTATTGTAAGTCTAACTGCAATATATGGAATTGTTTAACTCAGAGTAGGTTATTACTCTCTTGCAGTTAATTCTAACTTATTTCTTTTTTTACTTTCAAGCCTTGCAATTTTTTGCCATGTAATCAAGACATCACATTTGGACATTTTCAGTGATTTGAAGTAAACTCAAATTGGTCAGAAATGTTGTTGCTGTCTTTACTATTTCAAACATCCTTTTTTTAAACAGAAGAAAATGGATTAATCCATATTATACGTATATGCCCTCATGAATGCAATTGGGATAATCAGTGTTAATTTCACTCTTTTGAAGGTTTGCTGTTTAGAACCACTGCAGCCACTTGGAAACCTTGGGCCAGCAGGGCAAAGTCCTTGTTGAGTGTTTGACATTTAATGCCTCCGGTTTTAGAGAGCTCTGTGGCTTTCTCTGTTGGATAATGTATTATATTTTCCTGTCTCTTAACAGCATTAATTCACCAACTGCCAATCTTTATTGATGATCTATATACATAACAGTTCATCCTCTCTCTCTCTCTATCTTTATCTCTACCCCTTTCTCTCCATTAACTGCAGTGCTTCTCGTAAATGGTGTAGAAAGCACCCACTGCTTCCAGCATGCAGGTTACTCAGAACCCTACATTTAAATAGCTCATGGTCCATTATGTTCAGCATAGTCACGGATCTGTAAATGTCTACATGATGCATACCTCTTGCACTTGCTGTTTGTGGCGTCAAGATCTCACTCACTGTTTACATGTATGTGAGTTATATGAAGCACAGATCAATGAAAGTTGAAGTGTAACTGCCTGTTCATTGATTGCCAGACTTTAAGAGAGGACAGTTTTCCTTTTGACCGTTTGTGGTTTTCTCTCAATTTTCCAGGTAGTTTTCCAGGTACGTTCAATTTTCTTGTACTATTGTACATAACATGCACTGCAAACTATACTTTGGATATATAATGCGGTTTAAACTGAAATGTTTAGCATATTTAGCTTTTGAAAATGTGTGTACGGCATGATCAATAATCAGAATAAGCAAATAAGCTTCAAAATTGGCTCAAGCAAAGTTTACTGAAGGTTCCATGGTTCATAGTGCATTATGTAGAGTGAGAGTTGAACTATTACTGTTAATATCTATTCTATGATTAATATACATGCATTTTTGGTACACATTCAGTGTTTTTACAGAGACTGGCATTTGCTTGAAGTTAGACCAAATTTAGTATTTGGCACCACTGACGCTAAACTTTATTGCAACTATTTTGATCATTTTTCCTCATATGGTTAAAACAATATCCGCTGATGTTTAATGTTGAATTTAGACTATCAGAAACGACGCTACAGAGTAATAGATTGCAGTCCTAACTTATTTAGGAATTTGTTACCATAAAAGACTAAGGAGAGATGGCGATAAATTAACTTTAAAACTTTACACCCAACATCACTTTACCTTACCTCTCTAATGTAAGTGGAATTCTGGCTGTATATTCTGTATTGAGTTAGTACACCATACTTCTGCCAATAAATTACTGAGCCTGAAATGAAATTTATGCATATGCTTCTCATAAAATTTGCTTCAATTTAAAATTTGTGATTTCAGACTATTAGGCTACAGGCTATTAGGACATGGATTTAAGATTACTTGTACTCCTTTTCCTCTGTTACTGCCAACAAGGCTGGACGGTAAAACAAGACCAACATTACTTTTTTTTTTTTACCTTTACTTCTCAAACCCCCATTCCACATTAAATCAAAAAGGATGGTCTTGCACTTTTACAGGAGGATGTCGTTTCAGAGGATGAAAAGGTCACTGTGATTCCTCTCATACCCCTGATAAACAGCAGTCCCAGAACAGTAAGAAGTTTGTTCATTTGATAAAATCTTGCATATGACCTAATCAGATTCAGGAGACCTCTGTCAATGTGTTTCTGACAGGATGTAGTAAGCTCCAACGTGTCCCACACAGAAGAATTAACTCCAGATGGCTTTGCTACCTCTACCGCCACTACTGAAAATGCAGAGAGCTCCTCAGAGGAAGATTTGGATGAGTCGTGTGGTGCTATGAATTCTAAAGAACTTCATCGGGCCATAGGGAGTGGGATTATGAAGTTTGGTCTGGAGCTGTTGGAGACCCTGAAGGCAGATCCGAAACAATCAAATATTATCATTTCCCCCCTGAGTGTGTCCTTAGCTCTCTCTCAGTTGGCTCTGGGTATGTTCCTGACATGCAACACTTGACCAAATGATACCAATTTAATGCACGTAACTCACTTTTAAGCAACTAATGAAACCTACATTTAATATCACATGAATATAACTTCAGCATGATTTATCACATTAGTAGCATATTTGGCAAAATCAAATTAAAGCGTCTTGGTAAAGCAGTTGCCCACCACAAGCCAGGAGAACAGGTTCAATGTGTGTTAGCATAGAGTCTACAAGCGCCTGGAACTGTAAACCATTTTTCCAAAAGATTTGGTGTTTTGATGGTGGTGGAGAGTGTTGTTTGTCCAAAATCTCCAAAATGTTCAATTGGGTTGAGTTCAGGTAACTGTGAAAGCCATAGAATATAATTTACATCATTTTCATACTCGTCAAACTATTCAGTGAGCCTTCATGCCCTGTGGATACAGGCATTGTCATCTCTGAAGAGACCCCTCCCATCAGGATAGATATGCTTTTTTATAGGATATAAGTGATCAGTTAGAGTAACTTTGTATTAATTTGCAGTGAATTCTGTTGAAACAAGTGAACCCAAACCATGCCAGGAAATTTCCCCATAACATTTTTTTTTTTCCATTTAATTTGTCACCATTTTGTGTATTCAGTAGCTTCACTTATTCTTTGTGAAAGTGCCATGAATGAGTATGGAACAACCATTTAGAGAATGTTAATAGTGTGAAGTATGTATGGTTATTAGGAGCGAGGAATGACACAGAAGAGCTCCTCCTTCAGCACCTACATGCTGATACAGTGCCATGCTACCACAAAGCACTGAAAAGCCTTCTCCACCATGTCCGCAAAAATGCCCTGCAAATCGCCAGCCGCATCTACCTTGCTGATGGTGAGTGAGACAAAATGAGAGCCCAATGATATTCTCTGCAGATTTAAGGACAGATTATGCATTGTGTCAATGTCATTGATGTGTAGCTGATGTAGAAGAGGCCTGCAGCTCTTAATCCTGACATTAGTCTCTATAACAGATGAAAACCTGATAAATCTATAAATATTTTCTTTCTAAAGGATTTAGGCCAAACCAGGAGTTTATAGAAGAGTCTCTCAAAATATATGATTCAAAGCCTGCAGCCTTGATTGATATGGAGGAGATCAATGAGTGGGTAGAGAAATCCACAAATGGCCATGTCACAGACTTCCTGTCCAGTCTCCCTCCTAACCTTGTCATGATGCTTATCAATGCTGTGCACTACAAAGGTAATACAATATCAGCTCTTCTGTAATATTGAACCTCATCCTACATGTTCAGTGGTTCAGAATTAATACACTACTCCATAGTGGGGCCCTGGTTGGTTTCAATATGACACGATTACTGGCCTGGTCTTTGTGGGGCTAAAAGATCCATCAGAAAACTTTCCAGCTATAGTGCCTTGCATAAGTATTCAACCCTTGAACTTTTCCACACTTTTGTAGTGTTACAACCAAGACCTGATTTGCATGTATTTTTTTTTAACATATGTAATGAATCTACACAAAATAGCCAATATAGTTTGGAGAATTATTTATATTATTAATATTAATATTATAAATTTTGAAGATTTTGATTGCATATATATTCACCCATATTACTGTGAAACTCCTAAATAAGTTTAGGTGCAACCATTTGCCATCAGAGGTCACATAAGTAGCTAAATGGAGTAAACCTATGTATAATTAAAATTTCATCTAAAATGTCCTGGAGCTACTGTATGCAAATTTGTAAAATGTTCTTTTGTGCATGCCCAAATCTTCTTTTTTTTTTTCCATGAAACAAATAGATCAATATCTATCTATATATAATAATCTGTACTGATCACATTTAGCAAACTCTAGGTGCATACATTAGTGGTTTGGGAAAAGTACATAATTTCTTAGTGCACACAACTCATCTAAATGTTTGGTGTGGTGGTGGCAATTCATACTATTATACTAGCCTCTAGTGGGCATATAATTCTCTAACTGTGCGGTTGGACAGTTTCTCACTTTTGAGACAAAAATAGCTTTGGGATGGCAATTTATCAGTTACATTTTAGGACTGGTTTACAGTGACCTGGATTTGAATTTTATCCTGCTTGCTAAGAAAATAATTGAAAATAATTGCTGTTCCAAGATTTATTGAGGTTATTCAGGTTATTCAGTCATACCTTAGGTAAGAAGAATGTACCTACCATGTGGGTGCCAGTAGCGAGATTGATGAGTTTAGCTCTAAGGCTGGCCATGGTGCTTTACATCAGTGATCTTTTTTTGGAAAGTAATACTGGCCCTGTATTAAATAAAGAAACTTTATGGTATCTGGAAATGGAAATGGTATTCTGTATAAATATATACTCATTAAGTTTCTTTTTTTGTGTGAATTTGTAGCGATTAATTAAACTTCTCCCTTAAAGGTATAGAGGTACCTTTAAAGGTATCTCCTTTAAAGGTATAGAGATACTTCCAGGCCATTTTAATAGTTTCCTTGACATAAAAACATATGGAACAATTGATTTATTATTAATAACAATTTATCCAGCTAAACTGAATTTAGATGTACTATCTTACCCGATAATGACTTTCTGTCTTATTTTTCAGGAGAGTGGCTCCGGCGCTTTGACCCTCACTTTACCTCCAGTGAACCTTTTTATATTGATGAGAAACAAATAGTCAGTGTTGACATGATGCTTGGGCCAAAATACCCACTCAGCCTTTTCAACCATAATGAACTTGATGCGCAGGTAACTTTATATACACTGGACAGAAACAGACAGAAAATCAATAGTATCAATTACATTTTTGTGGATTTGTTTCGTAATGTTGCATAACTGTATTTTGTTCATTTTATGGACATTTCTCTAATGTACACCCTTATTGTTTGGTAGATTGCTCGTTTCCCGTTCAAAGGGAACATGAGCCTGATAATTGTAATGCCCATAATAGGATCGGTTGACGTGTCAGCCATTGCAGCCAAACTCAATATCTCAGATCTATATAATCACTTCCCACGAGAGAGAAGTATGCAAGTTAAACTCCCCAAATTCAAATTGGATTTTACTCAGGAACTTGAAGAGGCCCTGACAAGCATGGGTAAGATAGAACCCTGACTTTAGTTCATATCCAGCACAAGACATTGTTTTTTAATTAAGGTGATTAATTCCACTCACTATGAGAATAAATGGAATCAAATATCAAACTATGACAATTATCAACTCCTTGAGGATAATATTTTAATAATAATTCATTGAATAATAATAATAATAATAATGATAATAATAATAATAATAATAATAATAATAATATGCTTATTCTTATTTTTTCAGGTCTAAGGGAGCTGTTCTCAAGTCCCAATCTGGGTGGTATCTCAGAAGGACCCCTGCTGGTCTCCAGTGTACAGCACAAGTCCAGCATTGAGATCAATGAGGAGGGTGCAGAGGCTATGGCTGCAACCAGTGTAGCAATCAGCCGCTCTAATCCCTCTTTTACAGTCAACCAGCCTTTTTTCTTGGCCCTTTTAGATGATTCCACTCAAACGCCACTTTTTCTGGGGGTTATTTCAAACCCTAACCCTAGCGGAACTGTGGTAACATTAGGTCCAAGCCTTTTAGATAAAGGAGAGTTTCCTAGTACAAAGCATTTTGACAAGCCACCCAAGTAAGGGTGCTTATTTATGTCTTTAGCACTGGTCTGCCTCCAAATAGCAAATCACTATATCTAGGCTCGGTTAGAATACGTTTCTTAGAATATGTTTAATGGACATGTTACAAATATGGCAACGACATATATTGGAATTTTTAATAGTTTCTTTTTACCCTATATATAAATGACCTTTCAGCTCAGGGTCAAGCTTACATTGACAGCATTCAACTCTGTTTTACTGCTGTTGTAAAAGCATGTGTTTGATGATTAAATAAATGTATTTTTAAAAATTATGTCCCTTTGTATATATTTCTATCATTGGCAGTCATACTCTCATGTGGAGACTATTAAAGTCCTCCTTTATTCTTTATTCTGTCACTAAATAAGATCTAAATAAGATGAAATCCTAATAAGCGGGGGAAAAAAATTAATAAGCACGAAAAGAATGAGTAATATAAAAAAGGAATGAGAAATATAACCATGCCTCTGTACAAGAAGATAAGGCTGAGTTTGCTTATTATATTAGAACATAATTTGAAAAGTAGTATAATGGAGTGATTTTTCATATCACTCAAAGGATGTAAAAACATCGCTTTTTAGCAGTTTTAAATGTAGTTAGTTTTGTCCAACTTAATTTAATAACCATGAGATATAATCATGAGCTTTATTTGCCTAGACAGGTATTCTTAACTCTCGGCCTAGGGACACACACAGTTGGAATTTTTCCCCATTCCCAACAGACCTGATGCAACTGGTGAAGAGCTTGATGATCAGCTGGCTCAGATGTGTCAGCAGTAGGGCAAACTTTCAAATCTGCAGGGTGGTGGGTTGCCGGGATATGAATGACCATTGTCTTCTAGCCCGGCTCAGCATGAGCCACCATCCCTCATGACTCTTCTCTGTACTGGCGTTGGAATGAATTTGCCCTGTTTGCTTGAAGACAGGCAGTGACAAAGAATGAAGATCTACCTCTTCATGAAGCACTTGAATTAGATGAATTTATTTAAAAAAAAAAAAAAACTAAAAAGACAAGACAAGACAAATCCCTTGACTTATGTGTTTTTCTTGTGATACCAACTTCTCTCAAACAGGGTTTGAGCTTGATGGTATTCTTAGATCCTGTTCTATTGATACTAGCATGAGGATATGCTTTTTATGGAGACCATAATGTCCTTCTGGAAGCTGTTCTAGATAAGAGCATCTTCTAAATGCTGTAATTGTAATTGTAATACAAATGGGTGACCAGACTAGGTTCCATATAGCGGTTCAGGCAGATCTCCTAGCCAAATACATGCTCTATTGATTAAAAATGGCCTGACTCTGCAAGGCTGTTTGCTGATGCTAAAGTCAATCAGTCTACAGAGTCTGTTGGTACTCGGATGGGGCTACGGCACTATATGATGAACTTTGTATTCTTTCCACCTTCCTCTAAATTGTGAGCTTCAGGGCTGTATATCATTTGGGTACCTTGGAGAGTTCACTGTGGTGGGCTGGATCATGTTTTCCCAGTGTTCATGTGGGTTTCCACCAGATTCTCTGATTTCCTCCCACCTAACAAAAACATGAAGGTAGGCTACGCTAGATTGCCCCAGGCGGGTTCCTCTGGGTTCTTCCATTTCCTCCCACCTCCCAAAAACATGGAGGAAAGTGGATTGTGGATTGACTATGCTAAATTGCCCCTAGGTGAGAATGAGTGTGAGAATGTGTGTATGTGTGTGTCTGCATCATGCCCTGCAATAGACTGCCATCCCATCCAGGGTGTATTCCTGCCTTGCACTCAGTGTTCCCGAAATCACCATGACCCTGACCCAGGTAAAGTGGTAACTGAAGATGAACCAATGAATTAGAATTAGGCCTCTGATAATACATTAAGAAAATGAGGTCTCAGCTCTCCAGAAATAAGGATTGTTATAAAGACTGAATAAAATCTCAATAACGTGCATATTGGATAAACATTTTCAATGAATATACAAATACTCCTAAACCTGAACTATGTATTTATTAATTTAAATGTAGTGACAATAGGAAGCCTCACATGCTTATTATCTAAAATAATCTACATACTTCTTTAGTACTACATAACTCAACATATACTGTAGATGCAGCTAATGTTGATGTAACTGAACAGACCTGTGTCATTGTGTATTCAGTACAATACAGTTGTAGCCTACTATAAAAACTATGGGTGGATCTGAAGTATCTATATTTTGGATCCTTACGTTTCTATTTAAAAATCTGTCCTAATGTAAGAGTATTGATACTGTGCGTTAATTTTTATTAGACTGGAATAAACATATACAGGGCGTTAATACTGAGATGCAGGGCATGAGCTACTGCTGCTGTTCTGCCAGCTGCTGCTGTTCTGCCCTATGCTGCTATCCGACCAAGGCTTTCTGCGCATGCGCATGCGTGAATGTCCCCAGAAATCATGCTTCTTCATAATTTTTTAATGCTGGAGGCATTTCCTGGTCATAAGATAACCTATCAAAATATGCTACTTATAGTTTTATGCTGGAAGCATTTTCTGAGAAGGCATTTTCCACTATCAAATATATATAAGAATATGCTACCGTTAGTTTTCTGCTGGAGGCAATTTCTGATGAGGTCACAGTAATAAAAGTAGACAAAATACCCCAAAATAGCTTCCTTGCGTTATTGTTTTGCGAAGACCGATAAATGTGCACTAGGTCAGACTGATAAGGTCACACACACACACACACACACACAGGGAGAGAGAGAGAGAGAGAGAGAGAGAGAATCAGACACGAGCGACAGAGAGAATGCGTGTTATAAGTTTTATAAGCACATTATAACCTCATTCTCCCGGATTGAGGTTATAAAAATCCCTGAGATGTTTTGTCTGTTTTTGTCAATTAAATGTTTGAACACGTGGGTTTATTAAGTGACATATGAGACACAGCCACCAAAATATTAGGGAGATTTAACAGCAGTGTTAAATGCTGGCTGTCCATTCTAAAGGGTTGCAAGATCACCCCCAAATAACCCCCAAACCTAAAACTCATACTATCCTATAAAACGCGTTTAAATTCCAAAACCAGTAACTATCATTACCATGCACTGTAATAAGCTATTTAAAATACACTTAACAAAGCAGTTATAAAAATGTCTAAACTAATTCTAAAAATTACTAAAAAATCGGCGTCAATATAATAATAATAATAATAATAATAATAATAATAATAATAATAATAATAGATATTGGATCGAGACGTATACGCAGTAGTCGGTCACGTGGGCTTACGCATTGCCGGTAGTGACGTAACTAACAGGAAGTAGCACCAACATTCGCGCGTTTTGAGAGAAAGTTGGCGCCACGAGTCTTAGCACAACAAAACGCTTTGCTGCTACGGAAGACGTTGTGAATTAACAATAACACAGGATTTCTTTTTGAACCCGGAGTAATATTTTGAAAAGTCATGTCTGTTAGATTGTCAGAGGGCGCAATTGAGGTACGTGACAGAGTGCACGAGATATAAATAAATACAATATTTGTGTATATAGGGCTCGTCAGTACAGGCCCGGAGTCATGGCCGCTCCGTGTTATGAAGCAGAGCTAAGTAAACTGTAGCGTGTGGACTGTCTACATCAGGGATTAGGATATAGATAGTAATCTCTGTGCCTCTGTAATGTTGTTAATGAGCTGTTGTTTACTGAAGAGACCGTAGTTTTGGAGCATTAGTGTTTGAAGAACTTGCCTATAGCTAGCATATCTGTGAAAGTATAGAAATTCAGAAAATGTTTTGGAAAATGTGTAATTGTTCTGTTATTCAAGTAAAGTTGTTCTTTGCCTTATTCTCTGCACATACGCACATTACGTGTTATCCCTTTTCATGATACACTTTAAGGACCTTTGACATTTTCCAGTTAGATATTTGGCCAAACCTAGTTTTAACATTTATTAAAGCAGCTGTAATTACTTTACTACTTTCTAAAGAGTCTGTTAAGTGTGAATACACACAAGTGCATTCAGAGCCAGTCAGGTTGTAACTGAAAGATTCTGAAGGTTGTGACCAGAAAAGTGTACAAAAAATATTAAAGCCAGCTCAGGATTTGGCAGCTATGCCTGGACATGTGAGACATAGAATAACCAGGATCATAACATGATGGAGAATCAATTATTATATAAGTGTTATGGATGCTTACAATCTGCATATTACCTTTGGGTAGTATATTTATAAAAACAATGCATTAGGTGCAGCATTTCAGAAAGAAAGTGTCACATGCATTATGCTTTTGTTTAAGCTTCAGCAGCTGTCAGTAGTTTCAGCTGGCTGACTTGCTGAGAAATCGATTACTTCGGAACTCAGAATCATTTTATTTGCCATATACATTTACATGTATTAGGAATTTTTCTTGGTGTTTGGTCACAACGCGATACAATCAACACACGCATCTCAGACAACACAACACAATTACCATCTTAATATACAACTATTGCACCTTAAGCAGAAATGGTAGGCTCAGATGTAATTTCCGTTACAATGGAGGTAGAAATAGCAGCTGGACGCAGTGGAAACGAAGTGGAACAATTGTGAGATATAATAAATAATAGCAATGATATATAGTTCGTATAAAGACTGTGACAGTTGGCTCTTGATTTTGGTTACATTTTTATTTGTTCTTATGTTTCAGTCCCTGATCAAAGGTAACGAGGTTACAAACCCAGTTCTCCAGCTGATTGTAAGTATCTGCTATCGCTACTGTCATATGATTTTGTATGACGTGTGTTCATAAAGCTATAAGCCTAATTTTCACATGAGCAGATACACTTTACAAAAAATGGCAAAGATCCATGTAACTGAACTATGAATACTCTAAACTTTTAGGTTGTTTAAAGTATTATTGATGTGGCTCATTTTTAATTTTTTTATTTTTTGGAGGGGGGGTTTGCATTATAATAGCATTATAAAAAAATTCCCATTTCCATAAAACATTATAAAAACACAAGAAACAAAATACAGCTTTAAAAATGATGAATGTGTTTTATGCAATAATATAGTTTGTGTATATTGTAAAGCATAGTTTAATCTTTAGAAACATTTTCATTACCGTAACACATTTTTATTTTCTAATCAATATTTTCACTTGTTTCCGTTGGAAAGAATTCTAAATGTGTGCTAGAACTCAGGAGGTTTTTAGGAATTAAATGATTCTGAATGTTAACTAAACAGATGCCTTGGGATTAGAAATAGGCAATAATCACACTCAGTACTGATAAACCAACCTTTCAGTTATTAATGTTTATGAAAGTCTGTTATGCTTCCGCCACTAAGTGGTGGCGATGTTATGTTTTCGGGTTGTACGTCCATCTGAGATTTTTTTTACTGCAGTGTCTGAAACGGGTAAATGTTTATAAGATTTGTATGGAGTTATCTGTGTAACCAGCAAATGACCTGACTAGATTTTGGGATTAATCAAAAAGGTCAGTGTCATAGGTCAAATAGTTTTTGTTCAATGGCTTCTTTCCTGTCTGAAGTGTTTTAAGGATATTTCTGGTGTACAAGTTAGTAACAAGGAGGAAGAGACATTGACAGAGGCATTACCGTTGAAGCAGTCGGTGTCACGTTCTGCTTGTTTTTGTCAGTGGTTTAATAGCAGCTACAGTACACTCAGTGCCGATCCCAGTACACGGGGGGCACACATGATCACTGCTTAAACCCACCAACCAGGTAAAATAGAGCAGGTGCAGGTTTTACCACATTGTCAGTTAAATGAACTGAACTAAATTGTTAGATTTATAGCTTAATTAACCACCAGCTACTGTTTAATCTGTGTGCTTTTAAAACTTACCAAATCTTTTCCCATTTATTGTCAAGCGACTGTAAAGTTTATGTAAATGAGGGCTGACGGTATCCAGGGAGTAGAACCATTTACTGTTTTGTCTGTTAAAGGACTGATTTATACTTCAGCAGTCGTCTATCGGCAAGCACATCCAGGCATCAGGTGTGGATGGCCACATACTCTCACCCTCCACTTTATTAGGAACACCTGCACATGCATGCTGTTATCTAATCAGCCAAGCATCTCAGCATGCACAAAACTTAGGACATTGAGGTGGATGGGCTACAACAGCAGAAGACCACATTGGGTTCCACTCCTGTCATGTTTTGTGCATGCTGAGATGCTTTTCTGCTCACCATGGTTGTAAAGAGTGATTATGAGTTAAAATATCCTTCCTGGCAGCTCGAACCAACGTGGCCATTTTCTTCTAACCTCTCTTATCAACAAGGCGTTTCCAGCCAGAGAACTGTCGCTCACTAAATGTTTATTTTTCACACCATTCTGTGTAAACTCTAGAGACTGTTGTGTGTGAAAATCCCAGGAGATGAGCAGTTTCTGAATACTCAAACCAGCCCCTCTTGGTACCAACATCCATGCCAAGATCAAAGTCACAGATATCTCACTTTTTCTTCATTGTGATGTTTAACGTGAGCATTAACTGAACCTCTTGACCTGTATCTGCATGATTTTTTGCATTGAGCTCTTGCCACATGATTGGCTGATTAGATAACTGCATGAATGTACGGGTGTTCCTATTAAAGTGGGCGGTTAGCGTAGGTGTCGGCTTTCATACTTGCACATGACATGAGCGTGTACCCAAGGTCCAGTGTTGCATGAAACAAACCAGGATTTATAGGAAAGTGGAAAAGACCAGTCTCTGAGAAGCTCCTTCTCTGCGTCGCAATGTGGACACACAAACCTCCTGCAGCCCAGGACTATAAATCAGCCCTCTTGGTTTTTATGATTGCACAGAATGTGTGTTAATGGTTTCTCAAATATTTGGTGCTCAATTTTCAGTTTTTTTCTGTTATCTGTAGAATATTCGCAAGCTCGATTCGGGTAATGGACCAGTTCGCTTTCGCCTCATGATGAGCGATGGCCTTCACACCATGTCCTGTAAGTTTTACTGTTATACCTTTTTTCTCACTGATGTTTGCATCAATTCAAAATAAAAGAAACATTTATATTTTGAGATTAATCCGTAAAATTGAGAAGTGAAGATGTTCAAAGTGTTAATTTCAGGTTTGAGACAGGAGTTTTGGTTATATGCTATAAATATGCTGTAAATAGGTGCCTCATTGTAGTTGCCTTTTGTAACTAAAGGTGCATTTCTCTGTACATATATTACTCAGTAGTCAGGCTGAATTGCAGCACATGAACACATTTTTTGCACAGATGCGCTGTGATTAACGCATCAGGAGACAGGCATGCTGCTGTGGAGGGACTCTGTTTAAAATGATCAAAGAACAGGAAAAGAAGGGGGAAAGCATCACGAAAAAAAACACCCTTTCCTGTAATTAATTTAGTCAGTTGTAAAAGTGTTAATGGCATGCAAACTCATGCATAAGTTACAGAGCAGTTTCATTACCCATTAAGAAGCACAGCTGTGCTGCATCTTAATTACCTTCTCTGGCAGACACACACAGGCTGTAGATGTGAGCTCAGATTGATGCCAATTTTTATTTTTTAGCGAGAGATGGATGTGTAGCTGTTTAATCTTGCCTGCTTTGCTTGTTTGATTTCTTTCTGTGTGCAGCCTTCATGCTTGCCACGCCGCTGAACTCCCTGGCTGAACAAAACCTTGTAGCTCCCAACTGTGTTTGCTTGCTGAAGAAAAGTGTCACCAACGTTCTTAAGGATGGACGGTCAGGGCATATTTTCACTTTGAGACTCTTGATTTATGTCTTACTTACTGATGACCTTAAACAGCTATTAATATAAAGAATGTGCAGTCTTCCTAGGCTAGGAGTATTCAGCTAAAATTTTTCAAGGCTCAGTTGTGTAACTAAACTAAGCAACTAAAGCTGGCTTTACACTGTACGGTTTTTCGCTTGATTTTTTCTGCCACAGCAAATCGTAAAAAGTACTCTTTGGTGATTATTTGAACGCATAATCTGCCATGCTCAACCAGCAGCCCATTTAGTGCCAGTGAGACCAAGCACAGCTGACAGCAAAGTTCTGGCAGTGTCAGAAATGATTTAAAATTTAACATCTCAGCGTGACTGCTGCTATGACATTCTTCTAAAAGCCACCAATAAGAAGACATTATAGGATTACGTGAAACTCATGTGACAGCTACAAACACAGTAGTGCCAATGGTGAAATGTGAATGAAACATTCTAATGGAGAGGAAAAAAAAACCCTCCTTATTACCTTAAACTCACTTTTTGAGCGTTTCTATTTCTGTTTCATTTTCTGCATGAGCTTGTGTCACGCTAATTGATGAAGCAGAAAGATTGTAGTAATTTTTTTTGTAGGCCTGTAGTTAGGGAATCTTCAACATATAATCTGACATGGAGACCTTCATCATACAGTCTAATATAGAATTTTATGGGAATAAACCCTTACAGTGTGACAAGTAATAATCTTAATAGACTGCTGAAATCACAAAGTGTAAATCTGTTGCTGTACGTCACTGAACAGCGGTAACTGTTGCCCTTTAATGCTTAAGCAGTAATGATTATATTGTGATTATAAATAACACGCTCTATTTATGTTTTTATGAAAACTACCTTTCTTAATGAACTTCCTTCAGATAAATAATTTAAATAGATAGAAGTGATTGGCTGCATCAGAGAATCTACTACAGAAGCCGAGATGCTTCATGTTGAGAAAGCTAGAGCTGCAAACTAAGCTAAATGACAGCCAGTCTTTTTCATGCATTGATCAGTTCTGCTACACAGCTGCTTCGACCCGCTGATGTTTTGCTAGGTCTCTATCTGGACCGCAGCTCAGTTGATTTCTGCTGTCCTAGTACAGGGGTTCTCAAACTTCTTGCAGTCAGGAACCTATTTAACAGTGAAAAAATACTACAGCACAGATTTATGTTATATAATCCAACTATTATTCCAGTATGTCCAATATGTGTAACATTGATTATGGCTATTTATTGAAATTTTCCACTCAGAGAACACATTTTATTTAAATTGTCACTAAATTCAAATTGATTATTATTTATAAACCTGGTTGTTGTTTTTTTTTTTTTTTTTTTTTTTGTTATTTATTATTTACTGAGGTTTGGATTAAACTAACTCAATTCAAGTTAAATAGTCTAATAACTATAATAACATAATAGTAATTCATGTTTAATAGTAATTCAAGTTAAATAGACTAATAACTAATAACATGATAGTAAATATAATAATTTTGTGGGTTGTGATTTCCATCACTGTAAAAAGAATTTTAGAAATCACTGACAACGCTTCAGGGACTCGACTTTGAGAACCATGGTCTTAGAATATGAATTATCTATAACTATGAAAAGTTGTTTATGTAGTGTATATGGCTGTAATTGTCTCAGTGGGTGTTCTGAATATGTTCTTTGTTTGTATACCATAGCACTGTGGTTATTATCCTGGACTTGGAGGTGATTAAACCTGCGGATCAGGTGGCAGGGAAAATAGGAGATCCTACTCCTTATGTTGAGGGTGAGTACATGGTACCTGGGGAAACCAGGAAAGTTGTTTGGCTGCCTAGGTTATGATACATCGCTTCAGTTCATCCAGTGGTGGACAAATCATAAATTCATTAGGTAGCATTCTGGGTAAGGGAAACATGAAATGTGCTAGCTGGTCCTGTGTTACGCCTGCGTGGAAGTCAACTAAAGTAATTTAACTGAAAAATATTCTACGCTAAGTTTATGTAGCCGAAGTCTTTATCCTCTCCTGATGATGTCTGTGATAATAAAGCGTGGTGTTTGAACCCTTGAAAAAAGGCAGAAAGTCTTTGGAAAGCATTTCACTTATGAGCTGTGCTGTTTTCTCATTGCATGTGAAGGTGCTATTTAAGTCTGACTAGCGTCTTTATTTTCGCTCGGTGAAGTGTGTAAATGCGAGGTGAGTTTTATAACTTTTTGTACCACGCCGTACTGTATTTACCGCATCCTTTCATATTTCTGATTGTGGAAAGATGGTCTATCATCTATTCAAGATGATATGCCTAGTTAGAAATGGTTCCTACCAGCAGCCAGACCGCATCCTCAGTATTGCAGCAGGGGGCAGGATTCAGGAAAGAGTAACATGCATTACAGCGTCATGGTGTTGTGCACCACCCGGATGGGCATAAGAACCAAATGGAATGGGTTATGTTTAAACACATGCATCAAATAAATAGTCTTTTGTGCAAGCCAGTAGGAAACAATTTTTTTTAAATATCTTTCTCTGGTTGCTGGGCAAGTGAAGTAAAAAAAAACAAAAACAAAAAAGCCCAATGGTGACCATTGTATTAACAGCTTACTGAACCTAATTGTCCAGCGGGCAACTGTGAATGAGAAACTAATGGCCCAGACATGTAATCTGCTTGTCCTGGGTGCCTGGGCTACCAGTTTTTCCACGGCCGTAATCCATATTGGCTGCCCCTAGAGAAAGCTGCATCATGCCTCCTAATTTAAAACACCACTGAACCTTGTGTTGCTTTTAAGTTGGTTTTGTGCTCTTTGTTGCTCCAGGTCAGTCCAAGGCTCCACAGACTGTACCTGCTCCTGCTCCTTCTGCTCCTTCTGCACGTCCACTGCAGCCACAAAATGGAGGTAACAGTCTGTGTTTTAATCACACCATACAACTATTTACATTTGTTTCATCAGTACAGTATGTTTTAACCATTTTGTCTTTTAATAAGTGTGCTGCGTTGAAGTTTTACATGAATAATTATTTTGAAATCTGTATATAGTTTGTTCTATTTGCTGTGCTTTCCCACACATGTCCAGCAGGTGGCATGTTTTTTGTACACAATTTAGTGACACATACTCTCCTGTAATGGCTTCCATCATCTTGTGGTAGTAGTTTTAAACTCTTTTTAACTGCACATGACTTTTACAGAGGTGTAGTAGAAATAGTGATGGGATGTACTTGCTGGGAGCTTAAACTGTTATTGCAGCTGATGTTTTTGCAATAACTAAGACATCAGATAAAAATATAGTTTTTTTTTTTTTTTTGACCAAGCTCATGCTGTATGAATGAAATATTTGTGTTACACCATCAAATTATTTTCCCATCCTTTAATGTGTAGATGGCAAGTATTGAATAAAAATGTCCTGAACTTTCAAGTCAGTACTTGAAATGGATTTTTGTGCAATGATCAATCACAGAGACTGAATTATGTTTAAAAATAGTTCGCATAAATAAGTTTATTTTCAGCTAGTCATGGTGGCATTATTACATTTTCTTTTTTTATTTTGGAGCTTTGTGCAGTAGTGGATACTTAATTAACTTTTTCTGTCTCATCTAGGTTTAGCGTTGTGCATGCTTCAGTGACTTCTCTTTTACTCTGTTCTCATTAGGCTCCATGAATAGAGGCTCCAGTCGTGATTTTGGGAAGAAGCCCATGACTGCACCCGGCACACCAGGAGGCACTTCAAAAGTAGTGCCGATTGCCAGCCTTAATCCCTACCAGTCAAAGTTAGTATGAATGTCTCTGTTTCGATTCCCTATCTTGCTGACAGGCTTTTGAGTGTGCGACATCGCTGTGTGGTGCTATTTATGAACTGAGATACGTGTTCCCTAGATGGACCATTAGAGCACGAGTCACTAACAAGAGCTCTATTCGTACCTGGAGCAACTCTCGAGGGGATGGAAAGCTCTTTTCCATGGAGATTGTTGATGAAAGTGTAAGAATCTAACGTTTTGAATTGGTTTAGCAGCAGAGCCCAGTCCAATGAGTGTGTTAACCCTTGACTTTTCATTGATTGTGGTGTTTATAGGGAGAAATTAGAGTGACTGGGTTTAATCAGGAGGTGGACAAATTCTACTCCCTGATCGAACAGGGGAAGGCAAGTAGTTTTTTTTTTTTTTTTTTTTTTTTTTTCCAACTTGTCTCTTTTCTGATTAGCTTCTTAGTGTGAGTGTCAGCTGAATGTTTGTGAGTAATGGTACGTAGGATGGTAGAACTATTTTCCCCCAATAGTAGAATTTAATGTCCTAGTATGTCTTCATAAGTCTAGACCTTTTAGTAAACGCACATACTTTTGCTTATCTGTCCATTTATGAATTACCTTTACTGGCCATCTGGCTCACAGAATTAGAAAAATCTGGCACTATTTTCCAAAATTCAAACCTCACAGATCAAATCGAATAACTTTAGAGACAGTTGGATGTCCTGCTTAAACTTCCTGATCTGTTTATACTCCATGGCAGGTGTACTACTTCTCTAAGGGCACTCTGAAGATCGCCAACAAACAGTTCACATCTCTTAAGAACGACTACGAGATGACTCTGAATGGCGAGTCGACCATCATCCCCTGTGACGACAGCCACGATGTTCCCATGGTGCAGTGTGACTTTGTCTCCATTGCCGATTTGGATGCTCGGGATAAGGACGCCATTGTGGGTGAGGGTGCCAGTCGTGTGATAGTCATCATTAATAACAGACATTTTGATAATTAGCATCGGTAGAGCAGATAGGGCGAGTGGTACCTCCTCGTGATTGATGCGTCACTTGCCCAGGAGGCTGTGGTAATTATAACAGTGGTGATGAATTCAGGATTAATAATAGTGATGACAGTAATAGCCTGTGGCTCAATTTGACTTTCCATGCCTTTTGGTGGGGGCGCAGACTGGGGAAGACTCTGTCACCTGTAAAATAAGAAGGTAATAAGCACAGTAGTAATTATGGTAATGGAAGCAGGAGCAAGGTAAGGTGCTGCATGTGTGTGTTTCTGGCAGGTTTTCAGATGGATGTCTGTGGTTATTTGTGAAATATTCTTAATAGTGCTCAAATGAGTCATAACGGTATTAGATAAGAGGATTAAAATGGCGGCTGAGTGGAGCGAATGTGGGAGCTTGCCATAATGAAGCTGACGTGTTATTGGATTACACACAGAATGAGTGAGTTTGTCCAATGCCAGGTTGTTACAAATGGGTTTGCAGCAAAAGTGTTGAAAAGTATATATAAAGTATTACTCAAGCATTTCATTACAAGCACTATCAGCCAGCATGTGGAATAAGAAACTTCCACGTAATCTGTTTTTGTTGTTGTTTTTATCTTTAGATGTGATCGGGGTGTGTAAGAGTGTGGAGGATGTGACGCGTATTACGACTAAGAACAGTCGCGAGGTTTCCAAGAGGAACATCCAGCTGATGGACATGTCCGGCAAAATTATCCAAGTCACCATGTGGGGAAATGAGGTAAGCCTTGCACATCCAGGACGAGTAGGAAATGTGAAGGCAGGGTTCTGTTTGTGCTCTTCTGGGAATATAATGTAATTAGATGTTTTTGTTTTGTTTTTTTAAATCATTGTATTAAAATTTGCATAAGAAATTTCTATGGCTGCACAATTAATCATACTTGTATCATTATCGCAGTGTAAGCTTCTGCAGCGTACACAGTGGCAGGCTATGATAAAC